>NC_086357.1:10281569-10581569 GCF_036324505.1 Eleginops maclovinus
TCATTGCTCCTAGCACCTGACCCAGAAACCAGGGGAAAGGCAGTGTGGGCCTTGCAGAGTCCACCACCATTCATTCATTGAGCGCAGAGAGCTTTGGTGCACTGACTTCAGTTATTGGCTTTTAGGCAATGTGCCTGTACTGATTTATTGATGAGATTTAAATTATAGCCAGGGACATTGGTTTATGCTTTAATGCATCAGAAGTCATTTGGCTGTAAGCGATAAGACCAGAGACCACACAATACATTACTCAACTAAAGTTTGAGTATTGAACTAATCTTTGATTTCCCATCAATTTATAGCCAGGGGCTCATGTAACAGCACTGTAAAGTACTCAGTGAATACCCTTCCTCCCCATAGAGTTCAACATATTTATACATTTTACATCATCTAACCTTTAAAGAGGATGTAGGTTACACTTCACTTTCTTCCTTAAGTGTTCCACCTTTCAGGAAAGTGTACCTCAACGTGGATATTGATTTTAAAAACACTCTGTACTTAAACAATGATACCCTAGAGACTTAAAAAAACCTAATGTTAACAGTGGTTGGTATTTTTCTGCATAGTAGCTTTTTGTTTTATATAATAAAATGAACAGTCGTCATTTTTGTTTTTGGATGACTGAAGTGGCTCTAATAATGTTATATACAAGCTGCAGCTTGCAGGCTCATTACACAAGGGGGTACGAAGAAAATAAGAGTTACTTTTACCACCAAGTAGCAAACAAATAAATTGATCCCCTGCTGCCTGTCAAATAAAAGACCTGGTTGTCAGATGGGCAGCCTGTTTCCAATTCTCATGGAGGCTATCCTTTATTTGGAGTTGCAGTTCGGAGGAAGCATTCCAAGCATTAGTTTGTTGAGCCTGTTAGGGAGAGAGTGTATGGTATGCCTGTAGGTAGTACAAGTGATGAAACATAAAACATTTGGGAAAAGCTGTACCCTCAACGTTTGAGATGGCTTATTTGGGGGTTCCTCTAGATACTGCCAAATAGGCAGAGAACTCATGAGGTTCAGTGATACTGCAGACATGTGACTTATTGATTGAATAAGGCCTTTGATATTGGAGTTTAATTCACTGGAAACTCCATCATCAGTATCATTCATATCGACAGAAACAGGAATTGGCTGTGGATTGATTCTAATGGTACAGAAACTCTTAAACTTTTTGGGATTTGATGGATGGATATGTTGGTATGACAGAATTCTGTAATACCCCATTTTATCTCGAGAGCTTTGGATATACAATGCCACTAGGCAGACTTCATCTTCCTGTTTTAAGCAGTTATTTTACCTGTAAAGCATATCATTTTAGAAGGTTTGAGGCCTTGCTCTCTATGAGATATATTTTTTGAGGATAAGAACTTGGTTTCCAATGCATCTCATGTTTGCAATCTTGTATTAGTATCTCGTCAGACTCCAAAACACACTACAGCAGTGGGGTGTTTGCAATACACACCCTGTTCCGATCTGAACACTAATTACAAAATGATTAAGACAAACAAAATGTGCTATGCTGCTAACAATTTTAAGGCTCTACTAAATGTACAAAGATTCATGTGAGTCACAACATTCGCAGATGAAAATATGACTGTTTTTCAAACTTCAGGATGGAAACATGCAAAAGATTGCAGTGATGCTCCAGCCTTGTGAGGGTGGATTGATTTGTCTAAGAAACTCAATACAATAAAGTATTTTAGTTTCCTGCACAAGACGGAGACCTCACATTTTCCTGTGCCCAGTGGGTTTTGACACAGTTTCTCCAAAGGTTAACAGCACTGATGGAGAGCCGTATTGGATTCCAGCTTAACTTGAGTGCAATCTGGATTGGTATTTAAAAGATAATGGTGAGGCAAAAACCAATTAGCTTTGTGCTCTGTGGCAGTCCGGCGCCCACAGCTGTTGTCAGTGCAATTAAAAGTGTCACACCTACTACCAGGTACAAGCCTAAATTTCAACATTGGCCAAGCTAATTTTGCTTCAAACCTAATTATGATGATGATTATAAGGAGTGAAAGACGTTTACTGTTCCAAAAACTACTACGTTTTTGGTCCAAACAACACAACTTCAACAATTATTGTATCGATTTCAAAGCCATTTGTTACAAATGTAGACCTTAAGGTTATTTATGACACATTTGGTGATCCCTTGAGTTGAACATGAACATTTCCATTTGTCCAATAATTACTTGGTATATTTAAAACTAAATACATGAACAACTATTAACATTCTTACCAGCCTTAGCCATACTTTGTGCTTAGTGCTAAATAGCAAATGCAAGCATGCTAGGGTTAGGGTTAGGGTTACACACCAAATAATGGAGACCATATTAAGCATTTAAACATCATGGTGGTATTGTCATTGGGTAGCATGTGAATATACTGACTTGAGCCATTGGCTCTATAGCAGTAGATTCTTAAGGCCAAAGAATAGAAAGTGTTTATTTGCCCACGTCATGGAACAGACACACTTACATTGTGTTAAATATTCTGTATTTAGCGTAAAACAGTAGGTTAATCCCTCTTGCTGTTTGAGGTTATGTCGAGATTGGCTGAAGTCTTTGGCTGTAGCTTGTGTGAATATAAATGTAAAATAGCAATAAATAAATGTGCAAAACAATGCTGTATAACCCTTACAGTATGCAGACCACTTGTAAATGTTTAATTCAGTAAAGTTCTGGGATCAGTCTGCTTTGTGCAGACAGTTTGACCAGCCGCTGTCCTTTCCGCTACAGATGGCAGACAGATAGCTGGTTCTGATAACACAGACTGCCAGGCGAAGGTGAAATGTTGTACTTTAAACGTAGATTAATGAGACCAAAATCCCAAGAATGATTACTGTGGAAATATGTCCGTTCCTGACATTAATTTAACATGGTGAAAAACACAAAACATGTTGTGGTGATCATAATGATTATTCACTAGTTTTAATGAAAATCTTAGCTAGTAACTTCAAAGAATAGACAGATTAAAAGACCACACTTTAGGAACACGTAATGCATTTGTTCAGCTTAAATTTTATTCAGATGTGTTTTTCCATGGCCACCCCTGATGTTTAAGACTGACAACCACCAAGATAAAAGTGAGCTAATTCAAGCTGAAGCCAGTGAAACCAACAGAAGTCAAAGTGAATTTCCTACAGAACGACAGTCTCCTGGACAGTCCATCATTGACCACTAGACAGCTTAATTAAACGAAACAGAATAAGATCTCGCTAATCTTTACTGCTCTTAGAAACTTTTTTATTGGTGTGATTGTAACAGGAAATAAAGCTCTTACCAGGTCATTACAAATGATATAATTATAGCTGAGTGTATGCTCAGCTCATATCTTGCCACAGCTTGATTATATTATTCCTGTCTTTTTGTACGTGGAATAAGAAACATATGATTTATATTTCTGTTTAACAATCTCACTGCAATCATTCCCATTAAAAGACACAGTCCCACTTGAATTGTCTGGCTCTTTCTTTTTTATAGTTAATCCACCTTCACACACAAAAGTAAAAGCCTGTGAATTCTATTTTATGAATTTTTCGCATTTATTCCACATTTTTCAATATCTTTCCCCTCTTCCTTCGCAGAGATACACACATCCACTCATGCAAGGACCAGCTGGTCATTAACAGTAGCAGAACTGTACCTAATGATTTCCCCTGTCTAGTTTGATCCTGCTGCGAAAAAGCTGCGTACAGCAGAGTGCAATGGCCACCGGGAGTTTCACGTCAGCTCTGAAAAATGGCAAAGGCTGGCAGTGGATCAGCAGACTTGGAGGCTGTCTGACTTATCACTCCAGCAGCAGACACTGTTACAGCCAGTGGGTTTGTCTGCAGGGTCCGGTTCCCCCGCAGTCTTCTTACTAGCTTATGCTGTATTCCTACCCTGTCAGCCTGTTTCTCTTTCTCCTTATCACTAGGAATTCTAAACCAAAGTCAAAGATGCGTGATAGGCACAGCTCTTCAAAAATGAACAATACTGCCAAAAGTTGATAACTTCTAGTGACTGTACCCAGGGGAGGATGACTGAACATGCTGTTTTTTGTACGCTGCTTCACATTTAAACACATTTACATATGTAGCTGCTGAAGTATTATCATTTTTCAGGAAGGAATTTGATTTGATCAGAACTGAACCTGACAAGACCTTATGCTGCCAGAAATGCCTGCTTGTTTTGGTTTTATTACCTTGGATCAAACTCAACACTTTTTTGACTGATTAGATTTTATGGCAATGCTCCGCAAGTTATTTTGATGTAGAGGTGGATGTTTTATGTTTAACACCATGTATCACTGTTTTAACACTAAGGCTGCAGGCAGTTTTCACTTTGTTATATAGTCCTGGAAATCATGTCACCCAGCGAAGGGTTAGCCTCGATATGCTGGATTTCGAAAATGCACCTGAAACTTTAAGTAGGCTTATATTTCTCCAGCTCTTTATTACAGGAAAATAAAAACTAAAAATATTATGTATTAGCTCAGCAGGGTTTCTCTTTACTACTGTCTGAATGTTTACCATTTTTAAAGCTTCTTCGAAAAATGGATTGGTCTGCATGTAAGTATGTCTCTAACTTTACAAAACTCAGAATCCTTAAGTCTCTGAACTTATCAGCCATGTGAATTAAGGTGGCAGAGCAATTCACTGTTTTTCTTTCTTACATTCGTTTGATTGAGCAACTTAGTGACAGAAGTCACTGTTTTTGAATGTCTGCTTACTAGGGACATCTAGTAGCTGACTTGGACAAACCAAAAACAATGTTGCTAAAATAAGGTTTCAACATTGGAAAAGAGAGCGTCATGCAGAAGTTCATCATTGACAGTAGCAGCAGAGGGAAAATGCAAAATGCACTCTATATCACAAGTACAAAAAACACACATTTTCTGTTCTGCACTGTTGCTACTCTGTGTATTTCTGTCTTATTTTCAGTCTATTTCTAAGTCCTTTAGCTCTTTCTCTTTTACCATCAAGTTCTTTGTCATTTTCGATCTGTATCACTCTGTTGCTGATGTGATTTTTTTTGACAATACTTCTGTTTTTTTCTTATGCTCGAACAACAAAAAGATGCGAGACATCTTTGCATTCAGGCTATTCTGGGAATGCCAAATGTTTTTTCATCATTGTTGTTCTTATTGTAAAAGAAGAAGACAAACCGGATTTTGTAAAGTGTGTGTTCAGTGAAAGAATAGCACATACAGCGAGTGAGATTGAGACTGAAGACACTCCTTGTAAGTGTATCTTGTAGAAAATAATACATTGTTAAAGTATAATGTAGAAAAATATGTTCCATTATCCAAGAGACCATCAAATGCATTTCTAAAAGGCATCATGTTTTTCGGCACCTGGATCAGATATTGATGATTTGGATGCAAACCTTTTTTCCAAACCTGTCAGCAAGTTTGTTAAAAGTTAAACAAACAGTTGAAGAACATATAGTTTATAGGAATGTTTTAACCGAATGTCTCCTTATACATTTGCACAAAATATAATTGCTTTGTGGATTATTCTCACTAGTCTAACATGTCTTTAGGTTTAACTTGCACTTTCATTATGTTTAAATTAATAATTGTTCTTTGGTTCAAGCACAATAAAAAAGTACTTGTTGTGACTGCTGAATTTTTTAACCAATACCAATTAAATTAAACTCATTTCAAATCAGGCCATTCTCTTTTCAGATTTGATTGTTTTTATTATGCCCCGTTGTGGCCAAACGTCCAATTATACAGCGTTAAACATTCAGCGTGTTAACTGTAGCATTTTTAAAGGCACAGCTCGTTTTTATTTTGTCCTCATACGTGAAGGTATGCATACAATCTTTGAATTTGAGATTAAAAATCTGCAATTTATGTTTCACAACCTGTTCATTTAAATGACGTGATATACATTAGTGAAGAAAAAATGAAGCTTCTCTTTAAACATTTGAAAAATTCTGAAAATATCATTTTGATGTTGCACTTTTTTGTCAGTAATTTGTTTTGTTTACATTCATACTTACCTCCAGGTTGCCATCACCCTCAGTTGTATGCAGATGGTTCCTTAAAGATCAACCCGTCATCATTATTTTTCAATTCTATGAACAGCTCTTTATTTACGGGGTCATGTGGAGGGGAGGGCGTGGGACTATCCAAGCGTGCATTCAGGAAATGGCAGTATAAACACCTGTATTAACATACTTGTCACATTCCTGCCCATGAGCTATTTGGAGTGTCAAGCCCCCTGACTTGCATTTGGCTTGAAACACATGTGATCACAAGAAAAAAACAACTCTAAACAATAAGGTCAAAATCCGGTTAGAAGCTTGATGTAAGGCAACAAACCACTGAGGCACCATGCTGCCCATCAATAAGTCATAACCCCATTATTTTTGAGACATTCTAATCATTGCCATAAATAAATGAGGCTATTGGCGACAGGATTAGCAGCCTCTCCTGGCTTCTGCATTTTACATTGTGCATGACCGGGTCACAACTGGCAGGAAATCTTCTAGCTTTCCTAATGCACACTGATTACTTTCAGGTTGTAAAAAGCAAGCAGAGGACACAATTCATCCAACACAAATGGAGCTATAGCTTTTAGCGTTTCTGCCAAGAGTATCCAGGGAAAGGTAGAAGTTAACACCATTTTACACATTTTGTCAAACCAAGGACTTAACAAAGGTGAAGGAACTGTAGGGGTGATTTGGTTCGGGGAGAGTGAGTGTGGCGAGCAGACAGGGTCTCGGTCAGAAGACCCAAAGGGCAAGGATGCAATGAGGCAAGGAGAAGGCAGGGTTTAATGCAAGAACCAGTATTTATTTTCCCTTTTGGTCTTGATTATTTTGTGTGCTGCATGAGAAAACAAAGAAACAATACAACTACAATTAAATAACGAAGTGGTCAATCAAACAGAGAAACCAACAATCATGTGCAAATACACAATTCAGAACTAAACAGCAAAGGCAACGAACAAGCAACAATCATGTGTGAATACGCAATCCACAACTAAACAGCAAAGTAACAAACAAGCAACAAACAATTCCCACATGGCTCCTAGCACATGTCTGAGAACAAAGGGATCAGCAAAACTACCACAAAGGCATACAAATGAAACAATAAACAATGAATTGACCACTCACGTTAACTTGAAGACGCACACTTCAGGATATGTGGAGGAAACTCAGGACACAGGGTTAAATTGGTGTGCTGGCAGGGAGTGCAAAGGATGAACTAAAGGGTGAGCAGGCTATTTATAGTCTCCGCCCCTTAGCTGGCAGGTGGAGTGGGATTCAGTTTGGCAGATTCACCATATTAGAAAGATAACTGAAAAAAAAGGACGAAAATCCAGGGAGTCTTTTCATAGCCGCCCCGGAATTGGGATCAATTCCTCCTGAAAGAAAGACTCACTCTTCTTCCAACTCTGGAAGCACCATCAGACGACACACTGGTCTGGTGTAGGTTTGACGGCCGACCTGGACGTCAACGGACCGAACACGTCCGTCTCTACCGGCCATGACAGCTGTTACTCGACCTGTTGGCCAAGAGGCCCGCGGCAGTTGGGGGTCAAGGATCAGAACAGTCTTCCCTACTTCCAGATTCTGGACTTCCCTCAGCCACTTTCCTCTGGGTTGTAGGTTAGGCAAGTAGTCACGAATGAACCGTGTCCAGAAATGGTCCGCCAACATCTGGCTATGACGCCACTTCCTTCGCCCAAGGAGCTTGCTGTTGGCAAAGATGGCTTGTGGCAGGGAGGCGTCCCGCCGCCCCATCAGCAGCAAGTTGGGAGTGACCGGATCAGGATCACTGGCAGAAGATGAAAGATAGCCTAAAGGCTTTGAATTCATAATGCCTTCTACCTCAACCAGGACAGTGTGAAGGACAGCTTCAGAAGTGGTCTGATTCCCGAGGATCACTCGTAGGGCGTTCTTGACTGATCTGATTTCGCGCTCCCAGACTCCTCCAAAGTGTGGAGAACATGGCGGATTGAAGTTGAAGGAAATCTGCTGATTGGCCAAGTGTTCCTGAAGCTTGGGTTCCATGGCCTGGAAACATTGATTCAACTCCCTGTCCCCAGCACGGAAGTTTGTTCCCCTGTCCGCCCAGATCTCAAAGGGCTTGCCACGACGGGAGATGAAACGACGGAGTGCTAGGAGAAAGGCATCGACATCCATGCTTCCAAGCAAATCCAGATGTAAGCAACGAGTGGTTAAGCATTTAAAGATAATTCCCCATCGCTTCTCTGTTCTACGGCCATGGTGAATGATAAAGGGTCCAAAACAGTCTACACCAGTGGACCAGAATGGTGGTTTGAAGAGACGCAGCCTTGCCGGGGGCAGATCAGCCATCTTGGGCACTTCAGGAGAGGATTTCCACCTCTGACACTCTCTGCAACTGTGCTGATGTTTACGGATGGCTGGTCTTCCTCCCCGGATCCAATACTTGCGTCTCAACTCTCCAAAGACCCTCTCTGGCCCCGGATGCAGCAGGGACTCGTCATAGTGCTTAATGATGAGCTGCGTAGTGGGATGCTTTGGGTCCAGAATGATTGGGTGGATGATGTCTGGGTCTAGGTCCTGGGACCTGCGTAGTCTTCCTCCTACCCGCATCAGCCCAACATCTGGATCAAGCTCAGGAGAGAGTTGAAGTAGACTACTTTGCCTAGAGAGAGGCTTTCCTTTACGGAGAGCGCTGAGTTCTTCAGGGAAGCATGACTCCTGGGCTTGTTGTAGAATGAAGGTTTCCGCTGCTGCACCTTCGGTCACTTTGTCGGATTGAGTCAATGTTTGGTCAGTAGCGGTGATGAGGTCACTCCAGCTTTGATGCTTAGAGGCATTCGGCAATACACTGGGGGCAGCAGAAACATTCAGGCACGTAGCAGCCTTCCTCAGTTCTGTGCTGTCTGTGAGGGATGAGGTGTGGGAAACACCTGGAGCAACAGGCCAGCAAGTCTCAGGGTGCTGAAGGAAGGCAGGTCCGTCCGTCCAGCAGCTAGGTTGCGCCAGGTCACGCAGTGTCTTGCCTCGGGTCAGGTCATCAGCTGGGTTGTTTGGACTGTCCACATACCTCCAGTCATCTGAGTCTGTGAGTTCTTGGATCTCTGCGATTCGAGTGCCAACAAAGACCTTGTAGTGGCACGACTCTGACTTCAACCAGGTCAGCACTGTGGTGGAGTCACTCCAAAGGATGGTTCGGGCCAATGACAAGGTAAGTTCAGACTTCAAGGTAGTGGCCAACTGCGCCCCTACCAAGGCCGCGCTCAGTTCAAGTCGAGGCATTGACAACTGTCTCTTTGGTGACACCCTGGAGCGGGCCATGACGAATGCCACATGAACATGATCTTGGCTGTCATGGACACGTAAGTAGACCACAGTGCCATAGGCCCTTTCTGAGGCATCACAGAAAACATGCAGCTCTCTGTGTACACCTGACTGGTCAGCACAAGAGGGCACATAGCAGCGAGGCAGTCTGATGCTTGAGAGGTCAGCCAGTTCCTGTTCCCACTTCAGCCATCGGTCAACCAGTTCAGATGGAATGATGGGGTCATCCCAGCCTCGTTTGGTCTTCCACAAGTCCTGAACCAGCACTTTGGCCCTGGTGGTATAAGGTAAGATATACCCTAAGGGGTCGTATTGACTGGCCAGAGTGCGATAGATTAGGCGGAGTGTGGGAATCTTGATGGGTGTCACACGGTGTTTGTATCCCAGGCTATCAGGAAGGCAGCTCCAGCGCAAACCTAAGGTGGATTCCTGGGGGTCAATGCCAGCTTGAGAGAGCCACAAGTCCGTGCTAGCAGATCTTGCCTCTGGAGGGAGATGTTCGACAACGCGGGAGTCATTACTCGCCCATTGGCGAATTTCGAATCCCCCGCGAGACAGTGTGGAACGAAGTTTGTCCAGAAGTGCTTTGGCTGTGGCCGAAGAAGGGAAGCTTTGCAGGCAGTTGTCGACATAGAATGCCCTCAACACTGAGTTCATCACTCCCTCATCACTCTCTGGGTGCTCTTTGGCTTGACGCTGCAGGGCATAAATGGCGCAACAAGGACTACAAGTTGTACCGAAAGGTAACACCTGCCACTCATAGGTCTTTGGGTAGGTATCTTGAGCCATAGCTCGCCAGAGGAATCTTAGCAGTGGCCTGTCAGCAGGGAGTAGATGAACTTGGTGGAACATAGATTTTATGTCACCACTGATGGCCACGCTGTGCTCACGGAAACGGAGGAGCACGCCAAGAAGAGAGGGATGCAGAGTTGGACCAGGAAGAAGGCTGCGATTCAGATTCAGGCCATGAAGCTGGAAAGAGCAGTTGAACACCAGCCGGTGTTTTCCACTCGCTTGTCTGATGATGTGATGTGGAACATACCAAGATTCTGAACCTGGCTGATCCTCTTTGGGATCCACCTCCTTCACATACTCCATCTCGACCAGTTTCAGGATCTCCTGGTTGCAGATCTCAATGAGCTCAGGGTCCTTCTTCAACCTGCGTTCAGTTCCTCGCAGCCATGGCAACAAGTTATGGGTTGAAGAGGTTAGCCGTGGACTGTTCGGTGCTCTGAGCAATGGGGTAGCATATCGAGACACTCCACCTGCTTCTTTCACTGCAGTTTTCGTCTCGAGCAGCTCCAGGCAATAATGATCCTGCTTAGAGCGGGTTACTTCCTTCTCCTTACGGTGTGGAAAGGAATCGAGTCTCCACAGTCTCTCCACATTCTCCATCAACTCAGCAGTAGCTGGGCAGGATACAGTGTTGCAGAGTGTGAACAAGGCTTGTACATCAGAAGTCTGAAGTCGAGGTAAGGCATTGGCTGGGCCCTGAACAGCCCAACCCAAGGCAGTATGGACGGCGATGGGTCCCCCATAAGGTCCCATGTGGACAGGCTCTTTGGGCACCAACAAGTGGGAATGATCTGAGCCTATCAGGATCAGCGGCCGGGCTTGGACAAAGTCCGGTAAGGGTAGGCCTCGTAAGTGGGAATACTCCCTCTGCAGGTCAGAGGCGGGACAGGAATGCTCAGCCAAGTTGAGGACAGGAGCAGTAAAGGCATTGGCTATAAGGAATTTGATTTTCTTCTGGCTCACTGGGGAGATTGAACAGGAGATTGTCTCACCACTTATGGGAATCACCTCATGACGCACAGTTCTGAGATTCAGGACCTCTTCTGGTCCTTTTAGTTGCAGCTGGGACACTGCAGAGGTTAGGATGATCGTTCTTTCTGAACCATCGTCAAGTATGGCATATGTCTTCAGCCTCTGCCGGCCATTGATCAAGAAAATTGGGACTACCTTCAACATCACACGGGGAGATCTGTTTGGCTGATCCATGTACAGAGTGTCTGCAGAACAAGGTGCACGGACGAGCAGATTGAGGGTGTTTCCCGTTGCTGATTTCTCTGAGCCATGGGGGCCTTTAGATGTTGACGGTTGAGGTATGATGTTATGCAGGATGGTGAGATGCAACTCTTTGCAGACATTGCAAGGCTTTTTGAGGGTGCAATTATCTGGCTTATGACAGCGGGCACATCTGTAGCAACGATCATTCCTCTCTATCCAGGTTCTCAGTTGTGACGGGCTAAATTCTTTAACTTTCGGGCAAGTTCCCAGGAAGTGTTCCTTGTTGTTACAGTATGGACAAAAAGGTTGGAACTTGGGTTTCCCATGGATTGTCATCCCCCTTCCATGGCTTGGTTGAACATCAGGCTGGCTCTCCACAGTGGCGGTGTTGCTCAGGTACATCGTGGTCGGCGTCGCCCTTCTCCCCAGGTTCTTCTGGACTGGCTCTCGTCTCTCCACTGACGCAGGTCCCGAGACTTGTTGGGCAATACTCTTGGCCCGGGCTTTAACCTTGAGCCATGCTGAAAAATCTTCCAAGGTGTATGATTGTTCTGAACCCTCTTTCAAGATGCCACGAAGCAAACAGTGCTCAATGAAACTGTCTCGGTTTTGAATGGGGAGCTTGGCAAGAAGCCTGTCTACGTGAGAGCCACACCGTAACTCACTTCCGTCTGCACCTTCCACTGACCTCAGCATGCCAATCAATGAATGTACAGAAAGAGCGAAGTCCTGGAAAGCGTTGCTGTCACCAAGTCTGACAGGTGGTGAATTGAGGATGCTAGCTATTTCACTTTGGACCAACTGCCGTGGCTGGCCATACTTTGCCTTAAGGGCAGCAAGAGCGGAAGTGTAGGGAGTTGAGGCGTGCATATAGGACTTTGCCAGTTTGTATGCACTTGGCAGCCTCAAGTGATCCATAAGGACCTGAAACTTGTACTGTTCAGAAAGGTGAGCGTGGATATCTAAGAGATTCTCCAACGCCATGGTAAGCAGAACAAAGTCACTTTCCTTTCCGCTCTCAAAATAAGGCAATCTTGGCTTCGGGATGCCAAAGGCAGTCGCTACTAAAAGCTCCAGTATACTAGCGCCCTCTGATACCCTCTCAATGGGGTTAGGCAAGGAAAGAGGTGCAGGTTTCTCACGAACCGGATCTGAAGGCCTCTGACTCCTGGCCGGACGAGGTGCGGTCAGCGCTATGTGGTGAAACAAAGGAGGTGATGGAGCCGCATGCTCGGGACTGGAAGTCTGAAGTAATGTGTGACTCTCAGCAGTAGGATCAGAAGTTGCTGCTTGACTCACAGCATCTACAGGTAGACTCACAGCTGGAGGTAAGTGGTGGTACGAAAGAGATTGTTCACTCACTGGAACTTGATAGGAGACCGATGTCTGAGGAACCTCAGGGGGAGCCTGCTGCTCGGAGAACAGATCAACAGGTTCAGCTGAATCCAGGACTCTGGAGCTCAGGGAAAAAGGAGCAAGCACTTGAGGTGGGTCATTCACACTGGACATAGCTGGCGGAGCGGGTGGATGTTCTGTGGTCATTCCTACATCCCCAGTGAAGGATGTGATTAATCGAACCTCTTCCAGTTCTCTTCGGACTTTCCGTAGTCGTCGCTGTAGAGTAAGAGACCGGGTCATCCTCTCTCTCTCCTTCAAAGCTTCTTGTGCTCGCCTATCCAGTTCTTGTGCCCGTTCATCTATAGCTTGTTCCTCCTCAATCTGACGCTGTATCTCCTGCAGTTCTCCAAGTTTCCTCCTCTCATCGACCATGGCCGCCTGTTGTGGGGTGAGCTCCACCTGTTGGCTCCTGCGTGAGCTTCGGGAGCTTCCACTAGCATAAGTGGAGCTAGAAGAGAAGGCCGTCTTCGACCTTGGTGGTGGCTCACGCTTGTCGCTCTTGCCCCTGGATCTGCCAGGTCTCACATCTCTCAGGTGGATCGGAGCAGATGCTGGCTGTGTAGCTGGCTGTGGAGCGGGCAGTGGAGCGGGCAGGGGAGCGGGCAGTGGAGCGGGCTGAAGAGCTGCTGATTCAAGCTGGACATAGTCGTGGGTAACTTCATAGTCCTCTTCTTCTTCCTCCTCGACTGTCGTCTCTTCCTCCTCCACTCCTCGTTCCTCAGCGGCTGTGTTCTCTCTCAGCGTCTGATCAGGGTTTTCATGGTCATCCGCCTGGACATCAACAGCACCTGGGGGTGGAGGCGGCAGTACGGCTGCTTGGCTGTGACGAGGGAGGCTTTTGGGCTGGCTGGAGAGTTTCCCATCAGGATCCAGGAAGCCATAGCGGTCAGGTGGACGTCTCTCTCGTGTAGGTCTGGATACCGTCCCCTCACTTCTGGTTCCAGCTTGGGGGGCCTTCTCTGGCAACGTCAACTCTCTTGACTCCTTACCGTTGCCTGCCATAATATCACTCACTCAGTATCCGGCTCGAAGGACCATTGAAGGAACTGTAGGGGTGATTTGGTTCGGGGAGAGTGAGTGTGGCGAGCAGACAGGGTCTCGGTCAGAAGACCCAAAGGGCAAGGATGCAATGAGGCAAGGAGAAGGCAGGGTTTAATGCAAGAACCAGTATTTATTTTCCCTTTTGGTCTTGATTATTTTGTGTGCTGCATGAGAAAACAAAGAAACAATACAACTACAATTAAATAACGAAGTGGTCAATCAAACAGAGAAACCAACAATCATGTGCAAATACACAATTCAGAACTAAACAGCAAAGGCAACGAACAAGCAACAATCATGTGTGAATACGCAATCCACAACTAAACAGCAAAGTAACAAACAAGCAACAAACAATTCCCACATGGCTCCTAGCACATGTCTGAGAACAAAGGGATCAGCAAAACTACCACAAAGGCATACAAATGAAACAATAAACAATGAATTGACCACTCACGTTAACTTGAAGACGCACACTTCAGGATATGTGGAGGAAACTCAGGACACAGGGTTAAATTGGTGTGCTGGCAGGGAGTGCAAAGGATGAACTAAAGGGTGAGCAGGCTATTTATAGTCTCCGCCCCTTAGCTGGCAGGTGGAGTGGGATTCAGTTTGGCAGATTCACCATATTAGAAAGATAACTGAAAAAAAAGGACGAAAATCCAGGGAGTCTTTTCAAAAGGTGTAGGTTAATAAAATGATGATATCTGTTTTTTTATGGCTGCCAAAATACAGAGAAGACAATGTTGATGAAAATGTTTTGATGATCATCTCGATCACTTACAAGTATATCTTTATCTTCACATGACTTTTTACGGTGCTTATGTTTTTATCCGTACATTTTTATTAGGATAGAATTAATTTTAGAAGCCCGGAAAACCAGTTCAATTATCATATGCTAATTGCAACATTGATATAAAAGTTTAGTAACTGGAAATAGCACCCACATTAAGTTTGTTTCATTGAATCTGGCCTTTGTCATTTACAGGCCTTGGTTCCCTAAAAAATATTTTCGTAAATAAAACATTGATTGCAATGGGGTCAACCCCTTCCTTGAAATTTTCCCCGTCACTTTATCAACGTAATAAAAGCAATAATGTAAATGTAAGCAACATTTTTTAACTGAACTATAAAGCTTTGTTGTCTAAACATAGCCACATGTTTATTATTTATTAAGATTTACAACATTTTTTCAAAACTTTAACCTTAATGACTGAAAAAAATGCATTTTCCTTGAAATGTAATTGACAGTGCAGTTGAGTTGTGCTTCCCAATTTAATTTAGATGGAGATGACTGCAATTACAGAAAGTAAATTTAACTTTTAATTTAACTTTATGGCACATTTTCACAAAAGCACAACTCTTTCATTATAAGTTAATTTAAGATGAACAGTCATTCTTCATTCAACCCCTCCAAGTCAATATTTGGGAGAGTCACCTTTGACAGCAATTACAGCGCAGAGCCTGTGTTAATCAGCCTGTATCAGCTTTGCACATCTGGACGATTTTTTGCCCCATTCTTTCCTTGTCCTCTCTAAAAATGGATTCAATCCAGAGAAAGTCTGAGGCTGTCTGCTGTCGATAGCAAATCTAAAAGCCTCAATAAGGACATGGGGAGATTAAAACCAAAGGGCTGTGACCATCGTGGTCGACGTGTGTGAGACAACTGAGTCCAAGGTCAAAGTAGAACAGATGAGAAGCCAGTCAGGGGCAGATCACCTCAGATACTAGTTGCACCTGTAGAGCTGAAGGCTGTCAGGATCAAAGCAGCACGGAGAGCAATAAAAGCATGAAGAATCATCAGGTCACTGCACAAAAGAGTGGTGTCAATCACACAAGGAAAATCGAGCCAGGTACTGTCATGCAATTTTCACTGGATTTCTCAGATTTTTGCAAGCAAAAAATAGAACACAGCAAGAGCCAATGGTCAAACATCCCAACTGATTTAGAAGTAATCCAGAGAACATAAACAAACATAACACCAAATGTACGTGTTTATAAATTCACATTTATAAGGCTAAAGGAATATACTGTAGGATCAACTTATCGACAGCTAAACCTGTTGTTGTGTGAATGATTTATAAGACGCTGTTAAGTGCTTAAGTGTTAAATAAATGACTCCTCATAGAACCTTGATTACTTTAGATTGGGACTTACTTCATCAGACTGAGAAGTCTCTCTGCCTGGAGGATGGTGAGGGTGACGTGATTGAACACTGTAAGCACCACACACTGCAACTCTGTGCCAAACACCACTTTCAGAGCTCTTATAATTCAACTCTTGTTTTGATTTTAGCAGATGTATTTAAAAAAACAAATGTACTCCATATTGTACCTGTGATGTGCAAACCTGCTGATTCTGAAACAGAAGTGACTTGTGTGTTTTTTTCGGTTGTTTTTCTGTCACATAACTGTATCCCATTCTCCCGCCTTTATGTAAAGCATTTTGTTTCTTCCTCTGCTGAAAATGTATATTTTACTGTTCTATATTTTTCAGTTATGTAATTTCCTTAGTACCAATCAGTTTGTTAACTGCGCATCTCATTCATGCATAATTTATATTCTCATTTATGTTTCCACCACTGCAGGGAAGGAAACATGAGGTCGTTCACTCCGGCAGCCTTCAGACTGCACTGTCAGTGATGCGGTGATATGTGTTGCTTTCTTTATGTGCAAATGTTACTCTTTATCTGCGTTTGTCACAACCACATATCTCATAGTTACAAATAACATGATGCATCTTGAGAACTTTACACATTGCTCTTTACCTGTTATTTATTGACTTGTCCAGGCATCGAATAGGTGTAATTTTACAGATGAATGATTGAACTGATAGTGGCCTTGCTTAGTGGACTCTCATGGCTTAACTTCATAAATTAGTTCCCAGCTATTTTTATGTTTTAATTTTAGTTGAAAGTCTGTTTCCGCCAGTCAAAATGCAATTATGATTGTTAGATTGCCTTAATTATTTTAATGAAAACACCCACATTTATAACTGCTTTTGAAATATTCTAAAAAGGACATATTATGCAAATTTGTAGTGTTAATATTAGTATTTTTTGCCTCGACTCTGATATTTTTAAATGCATTAATGATCATAAAGGTTTTTCTTTTACTCATCCTGCCTGCGCTACAGCAACTCTTTTCACCCTCTGTCTGAAACCAGAGCCCAGTTTGCTCTGATTGGTTTGATGGCCGTCTCTGGTGATCGGTGAATCGCTTAGAGATGTGTCATTAATGTCAGACCCATTAGCGCATCACATACAATGTGTTGGAGCGTTAGCCTAGCGTGAATGTTATGTTTTACCATTGACATTTATAAATCATTCATGTTATGTTTGTATTAAATTAGTATGAAATGTGTCGTACTTTATGTTTGGGTAACTTTTGCATTCATTTAAAAATATACATGATATTGGCCTCAAGGTAAATGTATATTCTATTTGTTGACAGTTTGATATAGGAGGAAATTATGTTTTCTCATGTTCCATTCACTGCTTATCAAATTTCACTGTGGGGCAAAAAGAAAATTGTATCGTTTTTCAAAATGTTTATTGATATCATTATGTTTTCATGAATTGGACAGTCCCCTTAAACTGCCACCCATTTTGTGGCATTGAGTCATTGACACAACATCAGCTTTTCTTTCTCCTTCCGTGTTGGTATTTCACAATCTGTGTCCACCCTGTTGTGACATTTTGATATTTTTAGCAATAGCAATTCAGCCATAACATTCAATGTCCGGTGAATTGAAATTGTATCTATGGATATGGTAAGCAAATACAAACTTAAAAAAAAAAAAGAAGCCAAAACAAATCATTATTAATACACATAGGAAAGCATGTTTTGCATACGAATAATGTATTTGTGTGATGAGATGTATTTCCAGTAAATGCAATACTTTGTCAGCACAAAAAAGCATGTCGTTGAGACTAAGCGTCATTGAGCATGCTCCTCTGGGGCTTTTATGTTTAGCATCAGCAGATGTGATTCATTCTCATTCCCAAGGTCAGACCGTTTAATCAACCTGCATCAGGAGTTTACCATTTACATTTTTTTTTTTACAAAATGCCAGTAGTCGCAAGCTATGAATCTGCATCACTGTTATAAAAACCGGAGCCCAAGCTTCTTGGTGTTTGTTAATAATAATACCCAACATTTCCATGAAATTACCAAATCAGGATGCCAGATGTACAGTCGTAACAGTGATTATTGTCAATTTGGAATATTTGAGCACCAAGTAATGCCTGGTCAACAACTGTTACATTTTTGGACACATATTTATAAACCCACATAATTTTGGAATAACCCGTGATGGAAAGAATTACCTCTCGCGCATCATCAGCATCAGTTAGACAGGCAAAGAAGGCTGTCGATTCTTGAAACTCAGATCACTTTTTTGAAGAGATACGGGTCAGTGAAGAAGTTGTAACTCATCGTTATTCTAAAAAAAGATGTTCTCTATGAGCATCCTCCAGCAAGCATTTAATCGATTAAAAGATTTGACAAAAACAATGTAATAACAAACAAAGCAAATATCTAGAGGACTGTATTGAGTTTGTGGAGTCAAATAGTTTCTTTAATTAATGATTTAAAAGTTGAACTCAAATGACCAAAACTTGTAGTCAGAATGAAGATGAAACACATTGTTGTTAACGTGTTAACAATGATGTATTGGAACCCTTGACTGAACACACCGTAGAAGTGGCCCAATTGGGATATCTTCTATTCTGATATGGGCCATCCTTATTTATGGTCATAATCAGACACAGGTCTGATTTATAGAGATGTGACCTCGGTCATATCGTAAGTCATAATGTATGCAATGTACAGTATGTCTCTGACTCTGCACACTCGTGCTTTATAAAGTAGCAGCCATTGCTCCAAATATTTTTTTAATTGGCTCCCCCTCTCTCCCCATCCTCGTTATCATCGGCTCCAGATTTAGCTGGCTTCTACCGCACACCGACTATCAATTTTGTGATAAACGCTGGCACTGTAGTGGCCTCAAGGTTTTATTTCTGCACATATGTTTTTTTGTTCTTTGAGTGCATGTCAGTCAAACACCTTGAGAGATGAATCTGATATTGGCTTCATTCAAAAAAAAAAAGTTCTAATTTGCACATAAATTACTCACCTTTTTAGTGGAACTATGAATACAAGATGGGCACATTATTAATATCACATGGTGAGATTTTATTTTCTAACAGATTGATGACGCAGCATAAACATGAAGGTCACCCTCCAAGAAATATAACACATTGTCAGATGGTTTATACAAAGCATTAATTGCTGTCATCCAAATGTGCAATTTATTTTGGTGCCTCTCAGCCTTGGCAAATTTCCAATTCACTCTCCCTGTCCAGTCCTATTTTTCATCCTCATTTCACAGCTGTGGCATCAAAGATACGTTTTCTGTGTCCATTAAGCTTTTAATGCTGAGGAAACAATCCATTCTCTTGCAGCAATGTCCCCTTCACTGTGCATTACCTTTGGACCCTCTCTCGCCGGACAGCTCTCCTGCTGTGATTTTCCAAGTTGAAAGGTAGCGGACTTAACAGGCTCTATGTCGAGACAAAAAAGGGCATTGGTGGATATGACACATTGGTCCTGATAAAAGATAACTACTCCCCTAGCAGTGGGCAGGATTTGATCCACACATTGTTTTGATCTGGCTGCTCTTTATTTGCCTTTAAAAGCATCCAAAGAGATGTGTTTTTGTTTAAAAAGAAGCAAAGAAGAAGCTTTCATTTGTCACCAAGGGTTTTGTTGAAATGTCATGATTGTATGACATGTTGATAATTCCATTTGTGTTATGAAATCTCAGCAAACTAATCAGCAATCAGCAAACATTGTTGTTGGCATTAAAAAGAACAAAACATATTCCATCAGCCTAGTTAACAAGAACACTGAAAGAGAAGGGCAGAGTTTTTTTTTTAGTTCAAGCTTTTATTCACAAAGAGGTGACAAATCTGTTTTTCAAAATTCAACCAAAAACAAAATGTTGCAGCGGGGCGAACCAACAGATTCTCAAGTGAAAGCGTAATTACATCAAATAATGTGCAATCATGCCAAGCTTCTCTCTCTCCCTCTCCCTTAAAACCATTGCGAATCAGTTTTGTATAAATGTGTAATTACTTTTGCTGCACAGTGAAGAAAAAAAAACAAAAACAATTGGCACGCTGTAATATGCTTCCTTGTTTGGAGGCAGAGAACATCTAAAAGTGGGGTTTGTGTCGGCAGCCAGCATTGTCGCCAAACAGTAAAAAAAACCAAGCTGGCACTTTGTTGTATTTCTTCTCCCCGTGCTCACTTCTGTGGGTCTCCAGTGCTTCACTTAACAAAGAGCATTTTGGAAGAATGTGAGTGAAAGATAACAAAATTGGCTTTTCGCTTAATACAAAGTGTGTGTTCTGCTATGTGGCAATCAATTTGAAATAATTAAAGTTTTACTGAGACGAGGTGCTGCTTATGGGTGTTGACTATGTGCTTGTTCATTATAACAGCGCTCTTGACTTCAGTAGAACCTGAAGTGTGAAAGTGTACATGGCTATACGAGAGGATAAATGTGCCTTTTCACCGAGTAATTTGTCAAGTCTGTATTTTACCATTATATAGCTTTCAGGGTCCTTAACACACATCATACAATCCTACCAAGTTCATGGCAATTTTTCGATAAGGTTCTCATCCAAGGCTCACTGACGAGATATGGGCATGTGTGAGGAGGAAATCTGTAACAGCCAGACAGGATCTGTATGGGTCTCGTGGAAAGATGCGACAGGGAACCATGTGGTGTGGATCAAATAGAATCAAATGAAATCCTGTCACCAAAAGTGTCATGTATCAATCCCATAAGGTAGAAGATAAAATAAAGTTATTAATAAAACCTGCCCTGTACAAATGGGGAGGAAAAGTAGCTTTAGACTTTTCTATTTTATTTCTTTGATTTCATTTTCAGTGTGGTACGCATTGATATGTTAATTGTATGTTTATAACATTATTCTTAGTGGACCAAAAATAAAGTCATGGTCTAGAACTTTAAAAGTTCTGAGCAGCAACATCTCGTGTTGTTCCTGTGATCTTTCTTTTAAATGAAATGTTGTGTCTTTGCTGTTTACTGTATGGTGTGGTAGACATATTGCTATCCCTTGTACTGCCAAAGGACAACTTTTGGAGGCATTTTCACAATTCAAAAGTCCAACCTTTAAAATGTTTTCTTAATTTTTTTCTGGAGGTGTTTTTTTCCCATCATAAGTTGTTTTCCAGCTGTATGCACCTTTTTTCCTCTCTGCAGAACATACAGTGGTATGCAAAAGTTTGGGCACCCCTCTGAGATTTCATGACAATTTGCTTTTCCTTTATAATAGAAGATCACAGCAACAACATTTGTTTTCCTACAAAGATGTAGACGTTTTAGTGTTTTCCAGACCAAAATTCTTAGGGTAACATTACATAGTTTTATTATAATAAAATAAAATGCAAAAAATGGGATGTGCAAAAGTTTGGGCACCCTTATAAATAGCATTCATTTCAACACCTGTACGGATTTATAGCTGACAGGTTGCTGCACAAAATTGCTTTGATTAGCTCATTAGACCTTCAATTACAAAGACAGGTGGAACCAATCATGAAAAAGGCTATTTAACATAGGTAATAGCTGGCTGTGCCTGGCCTAGGTTCTTTCTTAGGGAGTGGCAAGATGGGGACCTCAAAACAACTCTCCACTGACCTGAAAGCTAAGATAATCCAACATTATAAATTAGGAGAAGGGTACAAAAAATTATCTGACAGGTTTAAACTGTCTGTCTCCACAGTCAGAAACGTAGTTGTGAAATGGAAGGCCACAGGAACAGTCCGTGTGAAGGAAAGATGTGGTAGGCCGACAAAAATAGGGGAAAGGCACAGGCGAAGGATGGTGAAAATGGTCACAGAGAAGCCACAGACCACCTCCAGAGAACTACAACAACATCTGGCTGCTGATGGTGTAGTTGTTCACCGTTCCACAATCCAGCGTACTTTGCACCAGGAAGAGCTCATTGGAAGGGTGATGTGCAAAAAGCCTTTCCTGAGTGTTAATCACAAGAAGAGTCGCATGAGGTATGCAAAAGCACATCTGGACAAGCCAGAAGCATTTTGGAACAAAATACTGTGGTCAGATGAGACCAAGATTGAGTTATTTGGTCATAACATGAACAGGTATGCATGGCGAAAAAAACACACTGCATTCAATGAAAAGAACTTGTTGCCCACTGTAAAATTTGGTGGAGGATCTATCATGTTATGGGGCTGTGTGGCTAGCACAGGTACTGGAAAACTTGTTAAAGTTGAGGGCCACATGAATTCCTTACAGTACCAGGAGATTCTTGACAAGAATGTTCTAGAGTCAGTCACAAAGTTGAAGCTACGCCGGGGTTGGATTTTTCAGCAGGACAATGATCCTAAGCACCGATCAAAATCCACCAAGGAATTCATGCAGAAGCACAGGTACAATGTTCTGGAATGGCCATCCCAGTCCCCAGACCTTAACATCATTGAAAATGTATGGATTTATTTGAAGAAGGCTGTCCATGCACGGAGGCCAAGAAACCTGACTGAACTGGAGACGTTTTGTGTGGAAGAATGGGCCAAAATACCACCTGCCAGGCTTAAGGGACTTGGCTGTGGCTACAGGAGGCGTCTACAGGCCGTTATTGCAGCAAAAGGAGGCAATACTAAATATTAATGGAATTATTTCTTAGGGGTGCCCAAATTTATGCACATGCCTATTTTTGTTTGAATGCACATAAACATGTTTCTGTTTGACCAATAAAAGTTATTTCACTACTGAGATGTTTCTGTTACCATAAGGTATAACATATGTTAAAATGAAGTTGCTGCTTCAAAAGCTCAGCAAGTGACAAACTGATGCAGTGGTTTTCCTAAGGGGTGCCCAAACTTTTGCATACCACTGTATATGGATACAAATCCATTAGCGATACACACAATGAAGGGTCTTTAATGTGCATACACATCATTTCAGGCATACATTATTTTGAAATGTTCCATGTATGAACACACACAGTATAGACTCCAATATGATGTTGCAAAGTGACATATCTGATCATTTAGTTCATAAAGCTGCTAATACTTCTGCCAATGCACATTATTAATAAAATTGGACCTAGATAGCCCATCAGCATTTTAAATTGTCACTAGTACATTATACTGGAAATGCTTGGTGAAGTGTTATGGTAGTATGACAAGGTGATTTTTTGTATTGTTGTTATGTCTGCACTGTATTCAGTTGATTTGAGACAAGCCGGGGTTTAAAAGAAAAAAAGAGCATGACCTTGAGGAGGCTTCTCTTTTACTGAGAAACCAGATGAATGAAGGGTAGTTAATGTGTTTAATAGTTTTTGAAAAAATAAGAAAATCTCTCTAATATTATATGCTTCCTCAACCTGGAGAGCAACAGTTCTTTATACAAAGAAGCATTTTACCACAAAACATATATAATATGCTTTATCTTTTCTTGATGAAAGATGCCACCACCTTTTTTTGTGTTTTTTCAACAAATGGTATTTAACAGGTTCCCAGCTTTTAATTATTACGTCCCTTAATGATTGGCCGTTAATGTATGCATGCATGGCAGCATACAGAGACACAGCCTAATCCCGCGTTCTCTGATACACATGATCAGGCCATCTGGCAATCCTGGCAAATGTCAAAAGGCTTGCTCAAGGCCATGGCTTGCAGTAAATCTGTTGGCAAATTGATAACATAGGCAAAGAATGTGAAAGCTGCAGGTTCCGGCGATTTTACTGTCAACAACATCATCTAATGTTCAGCTCAATTAAACCAACTTGTGGTCACAAGGTAATAAATGATAGTGAGGTTTTGTTTTTTTGTATGGAAAAAATGTTTTTTAAAAAGGCATTGGCGACCCAAACTGAAAATTGAGCAACAGTTTGAAGGTGACAGCGATTAACACTTTGAAAAGACCAAACAAAAAAATAAAGGTTGAAAAGACGGTCATTGTCCTTCATGTATTTATCTTTTGAGTTTCAAGAACTACATTGAAATTCCTCATCTTGTTTTGATGATATAAAATACCTTTCTAAAATGTTTTAAATTAACTTCAGGGATTGTACTTGAACTGCACATGTTTGTGTCAGTTGTTTGTCGACTTTTTATTTTACTTTTTTGCTGATAAAAGTAATGGTAGTCTTCACTGTTCATTGGCTTGAACTGTGTCACTTTCTGAATGCTTCACGGGATTTCTGCTGTCAAAAACACAGTTATCGAACTGATGAGTGAAAGAGGTGTTTCCACAAAGTATCTGATGTTTCAAGCTCAAGAAAATTACAGACAAATAAAAAGCACCATGGCAAGAACCTCCTGCAACCCTGTTTCGTCTTATGGGCCACTGTGGGAGCAATGGATTTTGGTCTTCTATCAACCAGAAGGTTGTTGGTTTGATCCAAGATCCGTGCATGTCAATGTATCTTTGGCTAAGATACTTATCCCTCAATTGCTCCCAATGGCACGGCCAATGGTGTGAAAATGGTAAACGATTTGTGGTAGGTAAAAACACTTTAAAGGGTCATAAAGACCTGAGCAAAAGTGCTACAGTACATAAGAACAGTCCATTTACCATTTCCATTTTAGGTTTGCTGCACCTTTAAATAATTCTGCTGAACATGTGGTGCATGTATTGGTGTGTTGGGAACAAGTTTGTTTGGACTTCTACGTCAGAAATATCAACGAGCCAGTTTTTTCGACTGGGAAAGTCAGAAGAACCTCACCAACAACTCAAAATCCAAGATGACTGCGCTACTACTGTTTATTAGCACTGCTTTCTTATTTGTAAATAGGTCAAAAAGCACTATCCAACTTCTCTCTGGGGAAGTGTTACCATACATACTGTCAAGGGTGGGGGAAATAGGACCCAAGTGCAGCAACAAAGGGAGGCAGCTATAGGTCCAAACAAAAGGTGAGCTTTATTCCAAAAAGCTGTTAAACAAAAATACAAAGTTTAGGAAATTCAGGACATGAAAAACACCTGACTTGACACATGAAGGACGACAACAAACTGACAAAGAACACAAGGGAAAGCAGGACAAAATACAAAGACACTAATCACAACACAAGCCACCGCTGGGGAGGGGAGTAAGAAACACAGGGCAACAGGTGACAACAATGAAACAATCAGACACAAGGAAAACCAAAAGACAGGAAGTAAATCTACACATGACACAGCAGAGGGAAACATTTCAAAATAAAACAGGAAACAGACACAAAACAAGGATCATGACACATACAATACATCAGAATGCGCTGTTCATCATGTTTGTTATTAAAAAGTTTTGTTGCAGTGGTTAACAAAGCTAACGGTTTTGGTTCAGGAACGCGGTACAAAAGAACATCTAACATAGGAAGTGAAACTAACAACAACTAATGAAATTCATTTGAGCCCAGGAAATGCCCCCAAAAAACACATCCTTCAATTCATTTCCCATTAATATTCAAAATAATGCAGCATGGGCTCCAACCTTTTAATGCCTATGTTCTTTATTGGAGGTCTGGAAGTTTATTTCCTCCGCAAAAGTTACATGTTTTTACAACCTTATTATTTCAGACTGTTCAGTTGATGGATACAATAATAAAGGAAAACATTTACAGAAAATACAATTTAAAAACATATATTCAAATTAAATATGTATATGTTTACAACTTTGGATATGGTTCTTCCCAAAAGGCTTCTGAGAGTAATAGAAGACATAAAAGTTGTTTGTGTTTCAGTATTTATAGAATCAATAATTGTTCTTTTTACAAATGTGTTTTTCACAAACAGAGAGTTAGGAAAGCTTTTGTGCATCCCTTAGAATAAATTGAAGCCTTGCAAAGTGAAGCTAGTCATCCTGATAAAACATATTAAAAATATTGAATATTTCACTGCTGGTTTCTCACCAACAGTGTGGAAATATCAATGGATTAAGAGCAGTTTGATAACGTTAAACAAGCACAGACAGGCAAATTCTACAACATGACGACGATTTATCACAAGAAACTAATTATTCCCTCATTATATTCAGTTTTCAAATCTGAAAACCCAAGTGATAAGTTGCCAAACGTTCCCTCCGTAGGGATACTGGTGAGATGTTATGACAGTTTCAGCAGGGTATTGAAATGGCGCGAAATTGATTAGGAATTCATATTTGTATACTTTCAGTAACTGTGGATGATGGAGTTCATCTTACTTGAAGTTTGGAAAAAGCCAAGAAAGAGAGAAACACTGAAGAGTAGAGACCGGAAGGAAAACGAAGTATCTTTTCTGCATTCCCCGGTGAGCAAGACAAATTGATTGTATTATTCCTGGCTGTTGGCAGTCACTGTAAAATAACGCTATAAAACAAAATACAGCCAGAAGCAGCAGGGAGTTTATGCATCACAAGAAGAAAGTTGATGATTATCATTTTGTGAAGCACATTATACTCTGATCTACCATTCAGTCCACAGTAGCCCTCCTTCCACAAAGGAAAGAAAGGCGTGAATGCAAAAAGAGAATGACTAAGTTGTATTTTTGAAAAAGTGTAAAACTTCTAATTAATGTGATTACAACATGGAAATAACTTCTCGTTGGACTTAAACTTCAATGAACAAAATAAACCTTTCAACTTTTCCCAAAGAAGACAATAATTATAGTCATTATTGTCGCGTTTTTGAAATTTGAATGGATAACTGTGTGAAAGGGTGGCTGGGGTTAACTTTTAAAAAGTAAACTAAACTAAAGTAAAGTAACTAAAGGACTTTATTTATATATTTATTTATTTTTAATAGAGTGAAGCCAGCCAACAAAAACATCTAAAATGTTCTAAATTCTATCATAATTGTTTCTCTTTGATGATTTTACATTATTTGTGTGCTTTGTCAGTTGTAATATTCTGTAATTATTTTTGAATAAAATGATTTAAAAGCAAACCAGAAATAAAGAAAGAGTTTACAAACAGTTTTTCACAATAAAATAAATATATATATATATATATATATATATATTATTATATATTTTATAAATATATGATTAAAAGGTTCATATAACATTAAATAGATAATGTAAAGTAACCATCAATGACTAGGAAAACACATCAAATATCTTCTGTAGATGTAGACATTTATATTGAATTCCTGAGAGTGTCTGCATTGGAAAAATACAGAAACAGGCTGAAATGTTAGGAGATGTCATCAGTAACCTAGCCCCCTTCCCACCGGAGCCCACTTTTGCAGTCATACAGTGACTATATCACACCCTATTAACCAGAATGACCCAGAACCCAGGTGGTGGGGTACTTATTCATCTCACTGCTTCTTATGCAGCATGGTGTAAACTCTGCAAAAAACTGTTATTAAAACACTTCCTGGGGACATCATTTACCATAGGCTGGTGAGCGTGGATAAAGGCCAACGCATTTAGAATCCATTCGCTGCCGGGAAGCCACTGCGAAAAAAGCAACTTTGGGTTGCTGGTAATTGCTACAACAACCTATGAACCTCTTTAATTTTCATACATCCTGAAGGGATCAAATGGCTGCCCTAAGTATAGCGTTAGCGCAAGGGTTTAATGTGTGTGTGAGCATGTTTCTGTGTTTGTCGAACAATCTGTGTTGTCCCTGGTTCTTGTCAAGGGTTGCCATTGTGCAAACATCAGCCCCTGGGAGTCAGCTGGACTCAGGCAGTATGTGGGAGGTGTCGTGGATGAAATATGATTTGAATGCTCATGCTGAAATGGAAAATATCACATTAGAGGCTTACAGTATGTTTCCATGCCCTAAAGATATTATTCATTCCTCATTACGCAGCAGCTCTGATGTATCTGAGAGGATTTCAATGTTTATCGTCTTGGTCTTTCCCTTCCCCGTGACATGTGCATTAATATCACACGGCCTCACTTTTGTTTTTTCCCTCTGAACTCAGCATGCAGAATGGATAACTGTGGCCTCATTTGTCTGCCACTGCTGCTTTCCGGGTCAAAAGTGAAAACAGCGGGTAAATTGTGTCAGTGTGGGATTTTGTCTAATTTAAAAAACACAGGGAATCAATGTTTTTTCTCTATTTTGAGAGCCCAGATGATCTTCCACAATAGACCTGTCGCTAAGTGAGTAGTGTCATTAGAAGGTGGTGAAAAAGATTAGCATTGTGGGTTTCACCTCGTGTATTTTTCAGAGCGTGATAGGTCCAATCAGGGCAGCTTAAGGGGGGCTTACGCTCTCAACGCACCATTGGTACTCCATCAGTGATGAGAAGAGAGAGAGAGAGTCGGGGAGACACAATAGCCTTTTAAAATGCTTTAAAAGCAAGTCTACACAGCATACTGATCAGCCCCAGAACAAAGGGAAGTATTCATCCATTTGGTCACATCCTGAGTCAGGAACTTCTCTGCCATACCTCTCTCAAATCCAATTAAAAATACATCGAAACGGCTTCACTGTCACAGACACTTCTCACCTTAAAAACATTGTACCATTTGATTCCAGAACCTCTTGACAGCCGGTTTAAAAAGCAGGTTTCCTTGTACGCATTATGATCAGCAGAGGATTTGCCGTGGCTAGAATGGTTTCAGTCTCTTTAGAGGTTGCAAAGCTGGAGCACATGCTGGCTATGCCATCAATTTGCTTCGGTCAGTATAACCGTTACAAACCTGACAATTTTTGTTCCCACACTTTGGGCTTCTCCCCTGACACCAAACCTCACTTCCTCTTAGAAACTTATCTCCCATGCCTCATACTATCACAACCCACATGTGAGGCATATATCTGCATGTGTCATCCATGATTTCTAGTGGGAATCTTTATACTGAACATACTTTGCTGGGGCACATATAAAACGCTTTGTCAATATTCATTTCAGACTGCTATCCTGATTATATTTAAAAGGGGCTCTATTATGGTCATTTCTAGCTTGATATTTTATTTTATACTGGAACATGTTTACCTGAAAAACACTCTGGCGTGAACTTTGGGATTGGGAGGAACTGAAGATGACTTTTTGTAATGTTATTTTTCAATTTCTCAAAGGTTAGGTTTTGCAATTATATTATTATGGTGAATTATATTGGTCACAATATTCAGGTAGTGAAGATCTGATCGGCTTACAGCTCTATATGGCAGCAGGGTAGGCCTATAGATATTTTTCAGGAAACAATCGGCATGATTAATAAAGATGAATAAGTGTTTAGGAACTCTGTATGATTAAATTAGTGTTTAAGGAGACTTTTTTTGTTAAAACGTGGTCAAAGATGATTAGATTAAAGCTACAGTATTCAACCATGCTGAATCAGGATTAATTTAGGACAAGTTACATAGCATATAAAGGTCTGGTAGCATATCCTCAGAATTATACATAACATGTAGGGTTAAAAAAGCAATAAATCAGTAATGACATTATAACGCTTGAAAATACCTCTTCACTGGTGGGTCATTTAAGGCAGTGGTTCTCAACTGGTGGGTCGCGGACCCTTTTTGAGTGGGTCGCAGACACACAAGTGAAAAAAAAAAGAAAACACGGAAAAAAATAAAACCCGCTAGGTCTACCCCTCGGTCCCTTCCCAGCTGGATGTGCCTGGAACACCTCCCTAGGGAGGCGCCCAGGTGGCATCCTCACTAGGTCCCCAAACCACCACAACTGGCTCCTTTCAACGCGAAGGAGCAGCGGTTCTACTGCGAGTCCCTCCCGGATCCCAGCCACCCTGCGGAGAAATCCCATTTCGGCCGCTTGTATCCGCAATCTCGTTCTTTCGGTCATGACCCATCCTTCATGACCATAGGTGAGGGTAGGAACAAAGATGGCCCGGTAGACAGAGAGCTTTGCCTTCTGGCTCAGCTCTCTTTTCATCACAACGGTGCAGTAAAGAGACTGCAGTACCGCTCCCGCTGCTTCGATTCTCCGGCCCATCTCACGCTCCATTGTTCCCTCACTCGAGAACAAGACCCGGAGATACTTGAACTCTTTCACTTGGGGTAAGGCTTCATTCCCTACCTGGAGTGGACAGTCCATCGGTTTCCTGCTGAGAACCATGGCCTCAGATTTGAAGGTGCTGATCCTCATCCCAGCCGCTTCACACTCAGTCGCGAACCGATCCAGTGAGTGCTGAAGGTCACAGACTGATGAAGCCATTAGGACCACATCATCTGCAAAAAGCAGTGGTGTAATCCTTAGCCCACCGAACTGCAAACCCCCTCCCCCGCAACTATGCCTCGAAATCCTGTCCATGAATATCACAAACAGGATTGGTGACAAAGCGCAGCCCTGGCGGAGGCCAACCCTCACCGGAAATCGGTCCGACGTGCTACCGAGGACCCGGACACAGCTCTCGCTTTGAGAGTACAGAGATTGGATGGCCCTGAGTAGAGACCCCCTCACCCCATACTCCCGCAGCACCTCCCACAGTATCTCCCTGGGAACCCGGTCATACGCCTTCTCCAAATCCACAAAGCACATGTAGACCGGATGAGCGTACTCCCAGGCCCCCTCCAGGATCCTTGCGAGAGTGAAAACATTTACATTAACAGCAGTTAACATTTTGGCCATTCTATTTTAGACAAAATAAACAAAAAAGGCCAAGAACTTTTGTTTTCTGTGCTTACAAAGATGTAATAAATATGCATTACTTTGCTAGTATGTGATTCATTTATTTCATCCAAAAACTGTGGGTGACATTCAGACATAGACGGCAATGTTCCACCACTACAAATAAGATTTCAGGGCGTATAAAAAAAACATCTTAATCACTCTGAAAAAAATAGCAGGAAGAAAAGAAAAGCCTCAATGAGCAAGCACTTGGCTACTAACTTTTTGATGGTTTTATAGCTGAGTAATTTCATTTAGCTTCATGTACAGTGCTGTTGCAGACTCTCAGTTTTCTGGTTTCTGTAGTTGATTGCGCTCCATAATAAAGTCCAAGTACTCCTGCATGTTTGGGTCCCCACATGTAGCTATTAATAGGCTTGAATCAGGAAAGCCATCCAATTCAGCGCGTTCAATTTAAAATCCACAGTCTCTGGAGCCAAATCTATAGAAGACATAACAGCATTTACTTACATTTAAGTTAAAAATAAGACAGACATTTTAAGATCAAAATCTTTTTTAAGATCAGAATCTCCTTTCATGACAAGCGGCCAAAAAGTTCTCACGGCGTAATGGAAGAGGGAGGCTACATGATTAAGGCCAAGAATAAACGCCCATTTTAAAGAACCGACCTGTGTCTGCGTGGTGAAAGCAGCTACATGTAGTTTACATGTTAGTATTTCAAAAAATCTCAGCCGTTGGGTTTTCAACTTGTCACATTTTTCACATGTGGTGAGTTTCCAGGATTGGCTCTAAGTGGTCTTTTTATTTATTACAACAAACATGTGCCTTTTTTATTTCATAAAGTTCAATTCTGATTCTAGAAACATGGTGACATCACGTATACTTAAAAGTAAAATTATACTTAAGTTCTGTGAACGGATATAATCTGCCTTGCAAGGCATATACTGTATATGTATATACACATATACTGTACATACATATACTGTACATATACATACATATATATATATATATATATATATATATATATATATATATACATACAGTATATGTATATATTACTGCAGTGGTTCAAAACTTTAGGTCATGATTTATTGACAAAGGAAGAAGTGGGTCATGAGGCCTGACCACTTGAGAACCACTGATTTAAGGTAATGTCCTTATTTTTTTTTAAAGAAAAATTGTAGCACTGACAGCCTCTATTTTCTTTTATAATTGAAAGATTTTGTATTCAACCCGATATGTTGAAGTTACCTCTGGGTTTATCATTTTAATTGTTTACATTATTTCTCCTGTAGCTTGTTAGGCGCTTTGCTGCACAGAAATTGAAAGCCTGTGTACACATAAATGACTGCAGTAACATGTTTTGAAACATTTGGGACGCTTTCATTAATGAAGACAGCATGGTGAACTTATAGCCGGTGTATCAGAGGGAGTTGGGCAATCACTCTCCTATCAGGGGGAGATCTAGCCACCGTGACCAGATTACATGGTGGGGGGAACCCAAGAGGCTGCCTTTATAATTACTTTGCTGATTGGAAAAATAAAAGCCTTTAACAAGCTCTGTCAATCAAGAATGTACTGTTTTCCACGGCAACTAGGTAGGGAAAAATACTGAGCCTTTTTCTGTATTATTATACAGCTGGCAGATCTTGCTGATACCCAAGGCCAATTTACCAGTTTCACAAACAAAATAATGGAAATACGTAAACCCTGTCGATTCATGAACAGCTTCAGTGACTCTTTCACCCAACGCTCAGGTTGAGGAGTTGTGTGGTGAAATGCATGAGCCATTGTATGTGTTTTTAGCCTGTGTGTCCAACACAAATCCAATAGAAAGTGTTTGTTTATTCCTTTTACCCTCATTGAGGTTCACTCTCACACTAATTCCTATCTGAGGACTTATTCTGGTCTGTTGTTCCGGTGAGACTCCAACTTGATCGCAAAGCTTGGCAGGCAGGAAGGAAGCCTCTCTGTCTCCTGCTGGCAAGTCATTGCTGCATGCCATTAGGCGCAATGTGTCACAGTCTTCAACTAGCACATGCACGTTTTTTTTTTTAGAAAAGGCGACAAACAATGCAGTGCAAATAAGGGCCATCCTGTGGGATTGCAATCCGGGGGAGATAACAAGGACAACATTCACAGAGGGTAAAGTTTAGCAGTGAACTTAAATGAGATGGTGTGTACAGCATCCATGCAGCTATCAATTCACTGTCAGCAGCAAACAGCTAATTTGTCAACTAGAAATGATACCAGTATTTACCATGATAGCAAAGTGAAAGCTAGATGAATCATGGCATGCTATGTTTACCCAAAGACAACCGGGTATTATGTGTATTTAACATAAATTGCATGGCTTTTTTTCATTCCTCCTCTCCATTTCATCTTCATTAAATGACAAATCAATACATCAATTCAGCCTACAAAGCACACACATGTATAAGCTCTTATATCTCCCTCTGGAGTGCTAAAAATAGCAGCACAAGGATGTTATACCCTTGTAAAAGAGGGTCTTCAGCAGTGACAAAAGGAAAAAAAAAAGTTGCCATCTTCAAATGTTGTCGGAAAGTAATAGAAGCAACCTGGCCCCCTCTGCAAAATTCATATTGTTTTGCGTAAGGCTATAACACCATGGCAAATAAACAAATCAAAAGAAGACAAAATGAGTGGGTGTGATGAAATTGGGCTGCAATGACACGTAATTTAGCCCGAGTGGAGCACTGAGAGATGTGGAAGGGACTGCTCACCCCTACATTTTCTTCTTCTGAGACAGCTGCTGCTGCAGTTCTTACTCTGTGTAGTGTGTGTAGATAAGAGAAGGAAAAAAGGTGCACAAAAGAAAGCAGAGCCTGACTTATTCATGGACAGCCATCAATTACTTTATGTGTGAGAACCAGCAGAAGACACTGAATGTGTAAATATACTGAATTTTCCTTCCAATATGTAAAGAACATTATCATCATTGTCATGGCTACCTGTGCAGGCATGTGGTAAAACTTCAATTCTTTCCTACTAGTTGGACTTCCTAGTTGGCATTTAATTGTTTGGGAAGAGTGACTGGCACATTTTCACTGATGCTGGCTTCCAATGTGAATATACTAAAGGAAAACAAACGTTCGAAAGACTGGAAAGTAGGGTTAGAAGAACTTGAGAACCAAATCTTCAAATGATTATAAAATGTAACATTACAATCTATAGCTAAAATGATTAAACGTAACTGGGAAATAAGATGATGTGTTGAGAAGTTTGTGCAGAGTATATTATCATATGTTTAGGAATAACTGGAAATGGACATAATGTGGAGAAAAGTATAATATTCCGTATAATATGTATGGTATAATGTCTTGTTATCATTTAATGTGAACTAATGTGATGAAAAATGGATACCATCAGGTACTAAAGATCATTGGCTGTGTTCTAGGGGAAGGTGGAAACATTTATATATCTCACAATACATACCTTTTTACTTTAAGTTCAGTGGACGATATATTCAGTATATATTGGTACTTACTTACATTCAACCAGGAAACTGTCAATATACAGAGAACTTCATCAAACACAATTTAATACCTGAAAAATGAAGGCGCTGAATCACATGGCAAAATGCTGTAAATGCAATATTCCATTATTGGTTTGTGCCTTCAAACCCCAATTAAAATAAACAAAAAAAGCTGTCATTTGAAATGGTTTCCACTCAGATGTCACCCTCGAACCAAACATTTTATTCAATTTAATCTGGATTTCGTTTTGCTTAATGTTATAGATGTAATCAAATGTCAGTTGATATTTACATCTGTTTGAAGATCCTACTTGTTGTATGAAAATGCTGGTGTGTGTTGTATGTGTTTTCATCAATGTTCACAGGGGAAAAAAAGCAATATGTAAAAGTGTTAACTCCGGTCAGTGGGTTTCACTTTATGTCCCTACACATGCTGTCAAAGACACCAGGCTTTCTTGCCTGTATTATGCCTCTGATAATGGAAAGGGAAGAAAGTAATGGGGTGAATCTAGATGTGTACATGTGCATAATGTATATTTACCACAACGTACAGGCTTACATTTTAACTGCATGCAAATTGACCAATCCACTGAGCATAATGAGACTACTCAAACAATAGCCTCCATTTATTATAAATAATGTTCCGTGTTAATACAAGCTGCTCAAGCCATTAAAACTTCCAATTAAACTGTACAAAACATTTCACAGTATTTGGACTTACATTTTAATATTTTTAATAAGCCAGTCTGGAATTGCTTCCAGTTGTGAGCTCTTCATTCTTCTGCATGACCTCCATTAGGAAAGAGGATGAAAAAATGGAATTTCTTTATTTTATTTCCACTATCTCTTTTATGGGGAACTAAAACATGTGGGCTCTCTCAGGGAGTCTGGATTCAAGTCCATTTGTGAAAACTCAACTATTCTTCACAACTACAAAATTATTGCAGGGTGTTTGAACAGTAGTGTAAGTAAGTCTGAGCCTAAAGGCAGAATAAATAAATCATGAGGAAAACTGACATTAAAAAACATTTATGAATGTATTAATGCCCGCAGGTTAAACAACACGTTATCAGTACATATTTTCTAATGATAAATATGTTGGCTTTTGATGAAATACTCACAGTTGGGTATTGTTTTCTAATTTATATTCTACTTCTGTTATGTAATCTTACTCCAATCTAGCCTTGTGATTGCCTGCTTTCAGTTGTGTAATAAAAAATTATCTGAGAGATGAGATTACATTAAATCAATTTATGAAGAAGTCAGAGCTTACATTGCTAAAGTCGTGTTCATACAAGCCTTGTTTGGTACGGTTGAAACAAACCCTAGAGTGTTTAACTTGCTGCGGTTCATTTCGGTTGGTGTAGTCCGAGACTTCTGATCTGAACTAAACAACTGGACTCTGGTCCACCTAAAAGAGGTGGTCTCGAACCACTTGCTAGTAAACTCTGGAGCGTTTCATCGCTGGTGTGAATGCAGTCCGCACCAAAACATAGGAAGTGTAGTATTTACGCATCAACAGAACGCGGTGGTCTTAAAAATCTTTTACAAAAGAATGAAGCAGAGTGGATCCCCTGTGTACAACAAAAAGGCCTGTCGTCGGGGAAAAATCGTGCTTACTGCAGAACGTCTCTCATCAGGGCCGGTCATGGGCATAGGCAGTATAGGCGAATGCTAAGGGCGCATCCATCCATGGGGGAAAATAACCTGCCGATGCTCCATGTTGGAAGCTAGAACTTGCCGGGATTTGTGAACAGGATTTCTGTGCACATGACTTTTGTTTACAGTTGAACCAGTGAACCAAGCCGAACCTTCTGAAAAATGAAACAAAGTAACAAACTTGCGTCTATAAGAAGCGCACTATTAAGTGTGAACGGGACCTAATACAGCCCATTATTTTGGCAAAACTAAGGCTGCAGTGGATGATTCTGGTAGCATCATTACCTTATATATAGTATATAGTAGTCAAAGAAAACTATAAATATTGTTGTTGTTGTTTGAGTCTTTTTTTTGGTAATCTGATTATTTAGAAGATGTCTGATTTGTATGCATGTAAATAATCTGCAAAGGCTCAATATCCCGAAGTTCACACCAGAGTTTCTGTCCCACACACTCCCCCCTGGCTCTGAAAAGCCTCCAACGGACTCCTTTGTGTACTTATGTAACAGTGACATCACTATGTAACACTCCCACTTCAATTGGCTTGCACTCCAACACATTGTATGAGATAAGGGGATGGACCTATTCTAAGCAGTTGACTAATCACAACAGAGCTGGCCAGTGAACCAATTAGAGCAGTCTAGGCTCTGGTTTCAGACAGAGGGTGAAAACAGGTGCTGCAGCACAGGCAGTATGAGAAAAATAAAGACCTTGTTGAACATTACAGCATGCAAACATGTCACATTTTGCAAATAGAGGCACACAATACAAATATGAATCTGAACATGAGCATCATTGGGCCCCTTTGAACAATGTGGCATATCAATATTGTCAACAACAATGCTGTATGGTCATCAACTCTTACTCATGAAAAGAAAGTTTGTTGAGGAACATATTCAGTTATATATTGTGTTAATGAAATTAAAACTGCTTCAGAATAAAAGCCCTGCTTTGTCTCTACTCCTTGTTCAGTTGTTACTGCAATAATTGTCTATTCTCATATCGGGGGAAAAGTTGTAGGATGGCAGGGCGGTACAAAGGTTTTAATGGTGAAAGTGCCAGCAGCAAATTGCGACATGATTCACTGGAGTCTGCGAGAGTCTTTGTGAGAGATTAGACTACCATCAAATTTAAAAAAAGAGGGAATAGACCGTTTCAAGTCAGGCGACAGTTTGTAGTGAGAAGAAAATGATTTTCAGGAAAGAAATGAAAATAAATGTTGGCGAGTTATTAAATAAAAAGTCTGAGGCAAATTAAATTGTGTCTTTAATGATTCCAGGGGGGATTTTATTAAATGTTTGAACATTCTATTTTGTTTTTAAATCTACCAAACCTCCACAAGGGTTTTATATCATTTATGCTGCTTTATTATTCATGTGCCTGATAATTGAATTAGTTTAATTAATGCAGAGTCAGGCCTTTTTCTCAAAGACATCCATCAAACTCATGCAGAAGATGAGCAAGACAAATGGACAGCCTAACATCAACTATACACCTTCAACGCATATTTACGCGTGGCACCGTTAGATAAACAGTTGCCTAATTGCACTATTCCACAGCTCATAAAGACTCTCTGTATCCATTAACGTGTGGTAATTATCCTAATTTGCATCATTAAAGACAAAACAATGCATAACTGTTTATGAATACTCAATCAGAGGGTAATTACTTCCTCTCGATCTGCATCTTCAGGCTGGAGAGATGCAAAACAAAAAAAAATATGTAAAAGATGGTGAGGAGGTTTTGTTGTTTGACTGAAGAACAACCTCCCATGCTCTCCCACAAACACACTTTAACAAGCTTTAACAAACCCTGAAATTTGGCTATTTAATTGCTGCTGGCCCATTTTTTCCTCCTTTTTCTGAGTGGAAAAAAAGGAAAGCGCACAACAAAGTCGAAGCTTTGGTCTTGTGTTGTAGCCTGAAAGATGTCGTCTACAGAAAGGCATTCTTCTTTGTTGGCGATAGAAAGTGAAGATCATTAGCTGCTGAGAAGACATAATGAGGGGAGTATACTGGAGAGAGATTTGTGTTGTCTGTGTGTTCACTTTTCAGTGAGGGAATGTTTTCAGTAAAAATGTATATTGCACTTCTTTTGCCTTTGACAGCTATGCATTCATGACTAGGGGCTATTTTGTTTGTTTTATTTCGATGTGTATGTGTGTGTCTATCTTTTAGAAGATGGACCTTTTTGAATTGTGTACTGTTTACTCATTTCAGCATTCAGACATTCACTAATGACTATGATGTAAGTCGGTTTACTAGCCTGAAGGAGCACTATTAACCCTGACAACTGCTGTACAATGTCTGCTATGGTTCTGGGATGCAAGGACATTTTGTCAGGAAGCTAAATAAGGCCATAAAGGTTTGAATCGTAGAGCAATTACATTTCTAACTAAGAAAAATTGGAAGAGGCCATGGTGCTCAGCAGGAAACCAATGGACTATCCAATCCTCGTAGGGAATGAGTCCGTATCCCAATTAAAGGAGTTCAAGAATCTCAGGGTCTCATTCACTACTGAGGGGACAATGGAGCATGTTGGGTCCCGAGAATCAGAGTGGTATTGCAGTCGATTTACCGCACCATTTTGACAAAGAGAGAGCTGAGCCGGCGTCCATCTTTGTTCCTACTCTGACCTATGGTCATCAAGGATGGGTCATGACAGAAAGAACAAGATCGCAAAAAAAAGCAGTCAAAATAGGTTTTCTCTGGTGAATGGCTGACTTTTCACTTAGGGATAAGGTGAGAAGTAAAATCAACGAAAAGGGACTCAGAGTAAAGCTGCTGCACCTTCACATAAAAAGGAGCTAGTGAGGTCTTCCAAACATGTACAGCCTGGAGGAGACAGAGGGGCAGACCAAGGACCAGGTGAAGGGGTTATATCTCCACACTGGCCTGGGAGCAGCTTAAAATACCCCAGTCAGAGCTGGTTGATTTGGCCAGGAAAAGGGAATTTTGGGGCCCTCTGCTGGAACTGCTTCCCCGTCACCCAACTCCAGCTTAAGATGGATGGACCTACAAATATTGATTATATTGCACTACAGTGTACAATAATTTGAATATGTTTGGGTTCACTAATTCAGACAACTAACTGTCAAATATTATAGCAATATACAAAGCTGATTTGAATCCTGCCTTGTTCATATCATTGAATTCATATGTACTTTATCATGCATGAGACTAATACAAGTCATAGGCAAACTGCTCCATTGTGCTAATACATGTAAAATGGTGTAAAACTGTACTATTTTTAATATGTAAAAACTAGTAACAAAAGTCTAAAATAATTATATAGCTTGTTTCTGTTTGAGATAGTTCCTCAAGTGATATTACTCAGGTGTCTCTGCATGGGGTGCCTGCACATTTTAAACATACCTGTGATGTAAACCGATGGGAGTGTGAAAGATGCAGCTGTTAACTAGCACCTGGTTTTGTATTTTTGGAACAAATCAGAGACTGAATGTCAACATACCTTTGCTTCTTCTTCTTTCTTCTCCGTCTGTCTCCTGTGATGCTCCAAATTTAATGAAGGTGCAATGCTAAATCACTGGAGTACTCTTTCAATTATCAGGCTCAGATGCTTCTTTGTCCTGCCCAAACAAACCATTTCTGTGAGTTTTGCCAGACACCTGACGGACAAAAAATCTTTGCCTCTTTTGTTTGTCTCTGAAATCCAATTTTACTGAATTCCCCACTATCAACAGTTACATCTGCCCTGAATCTTTATGGCTATATTAAAAGTTTGTTATAAATTTGGTTAATAGTTCTTAACAGATTTGTATTTTTTTCAGTCCCACTCTGCATCTTTACATTTGCTCAAATAAAGTCTTACTTTGGATGTTTTATTATTCTTATATAGAGGGAAATGTAGTTGCATGCAGAATTAAGTTGAGGTTAATTTACATTAGGGACGTACAGTATCTCCAAAAATGTCAAGTACAAAAAAATAAAATCAAGTCAATTGTCTTGGAAAAAAGGTGCATTTGAATATAAGAGCCAGACAAACACGCTATTTACCAATAAAAGAGGTACGCTGTGTAGATGCTTATTTGGAGTTTCACAGCCTTTTTTAACTTAATATAGGTGCTGCCCACATAGTAGAGGATCATTGCATATGCATAAAGATCATCAGAGGGATTACCCTCCCACCACACACACACACACACACACACTCACACACACACACACACACACACACACACACACACACACACACACACACACACACACACACACACACACACACACACACACACACACACACACCTGCACCGTTCAGACTTGCTTTGATGGATAATTTTAACACTCTGCATGATGAATGTAAATTAAAGAATCAACACACATGCACGCACAGGAACAGACACACACATAGTTTTACATACACACACCTGTCTGCCTACCGCCTACACTCCATCACTCACATCACACCCACCTCCTCTCCACATGAACACCACTGCCCCCACCGTAACCCAGATGGTCGGCCCAAGCTAGAGATCTGTGAAACACTGAGGCCACAGAGCGTCAGTCCAAGGGATTGTGACTTCCCAGCTGAGCTTTTAACATGCGCAACAACGGCCCACGGCCTCTGCATAGTATGCCATGTGCCAGAGAGAGACGGACAAAAGGACAGACAGATGGAAAGAAAGGAAAGAAGCCAAATGGAGAGAGAGAGAGCAGACACAGAGACACAGCTCCCCACAGTGGAGCTGCATTGTACAGTCTACAAAACGCCATTTATGAAACATTTTTGGAAAAACAGCTTTATTTAAATACAAAATTCAGGTATTTCACAATAGCCACTAGTAGTTTGGTTGGGACCCTTTTCAATGATTTGTATCCGTTTTATTTATTGCATTAAAAAAATAGCAATACAGCTCATTATTTAAACAAATGAGCACTTTCAGAGAATATGATGTTAATATTTTCCCCCTAAAAGTATATTATTACATTTTTAATTGTATATCTTTATCATATTTTATATCAAATTAAATGTTGTGTTTTTGCCATGGTGGTGCGTTTGCAATCTGTGAGCAGGGCATGCCCTGTGAGCCTTCTGTCAAACGTAATGTAATTAGGGAATAAGGTCGACACAGCCAAACAGGGGTGAGGAAGGCTAATCAAGTGTCTGAGTCAGTCTCCTACAGTAATCAGACAGAGAGCCAGAGAGAGACGGAGGGAGATTTCATTGATTAAAAATTGAAATCCCAGACCAAATATGTTCTAAGAGAAGTTAATTACAATTAGATTGATCATTTTATTAACTTTTTGCATTCATTTCCCCAGCCTCTGCATTTAGTTTTTCCTTGACCTCTTCTCTGAGAGAACTTTGACAAAGAAATACCATGACATACATTAAACACGAAATGGCCAAAAAGATGAGCCAAAACTATTATTATTGTAACGTATTGTCTTCTTTGGCCATAAGTCTAATTTACAAGACACACTTAGTAATTACAGCCTTGTTGCTTACACCCAGAGTTGAACACATTTCAGTGAAACATGAGTATTGATGACCATAGAATTATTAGTGATACTTGAAGTATACAGTTGCGTATTCTAATGCTTATTATTTAGGATTTGCCATGTGACACATTTGTCAAAAGGAGATATAGTTATTATAATTATAGCAAATCTAGTTATATTCAAAATGGCAATGATTATATTATCTATTTAAAAATCATTAAAATCTTGAAGTGATACTATCTGTTCATCCTTCATGCAATCCTCCAAAACGGCACACACTGCTCAACTTTTCAATAATAAAAAACATCATCATTTTGGCTTGATTTCTGCTAAACAGTAATATCAATGTGTGGTGAATAGTCAATCATCTGCTAAGTAAGCATGAGCTTAATTTGCATTATTCAAATGAGGGATGACCATGGTGAAAATGCATTGAGCTAACGTGTTTCTGGGGGTCTGTGTTTAGATTTTTAAAATGTTTGTATAGGCCATTAGTTATGCAGTAGAATGTTGCTTTGCATTGATTATGAATATCACACTGATTTTGGATTGTGACGAAAATCCCTTTTTAAGGTATTGCCGGTGATGTTCTTAAAAGCATCCTGGTCAGAGTAAACAAACAGCAATCCAATTGAAACTGAGAAAGCATAATCAGTTGTCGTCAATAGGACTTTACCTGCATGGATAACTAAGTGAAACTGCTTTTACAGAAAGCTTTTTATAGCTTGTTCTAAACCAAGGTTGGCATTATGCCATGCATTGCCCTCAATTATCTTCACCAAGCAAATCAGTGGCATCTTCAAATAATGCTATGTAAATTAACTTTTGCGGTACATCCTAATTATCAAGGTCTTTTAAGCAAAGGTCGGTAATTGAGGAGAGACCTTGAAGCGTACTTTCTAAACAGATGCTCTCCCTATCAAGAAAATGCTTTATAATATACCCATTTTACAGTGTGTGTCCTATAAAGAGGGTGAAAAGTGTCCTTCAGCAACTCTCACACACACACACACACACACACACACACACACACACACACACACACACACACACACACACACGCACACACACACACACATTAAACACTCTCATTTGCATGCTTTGAAAATGGAATGCGTCCGAACAAAACACAACAAGAACACACTTACAGTTGTTAAAGGCTCTATCTGAAATGTGAAATATACAATTAATGTGCAACATGCTAATTTACCTGAAAATGTTGTGAATGCATTTCAAGTAGCTGCTTCCATCCTTTCATTGAACCCAAGGTTGAGTGCTTTGCAGTTGCATTAAAATTTGAAAGTATTTCATTAGTTGCTCTCAAGTGACTGTCAATAAATAATTGGCTTTAACGTTTGGCCTTTTATGTTGAATGAATTGAATTTTTGGTTACTTGGGAACATGGACTAAGCTGTTAGCACTTCTAAATATAGAGCTACATTGAGCTATTTTCTTATTAATTAATAATCATGATTAGCATAGTAGCAAACAATTGCCAATTTACATAGACAGACATGAGTATTCATTTACCGTCTTGTTTCTGGCAACCTGACAAATGTTAATGCAACATTTGAGCTCTTGCTTGGTCTGTTTTGATCCCCACAAAATGAAGGGGGGGTTGTGCTTTTTGACTTCTAAAACGATTCCCTGTGCTCACCAGGTGATTGTTGTAACTCTTTCTCTTGGTGCTTTGTAGGTAGTGTATATTGGGTTAATTATGCAAAAAAAAAAAACTAATTATCAACTAAACTGTCTAAAGTTTAGACGGTCCAATATATATATATATATATATATATATATATATATATATATGCGAAAAAAAATAAGGGACCACTCCAATTTTTCATAAATCTTTATCTCTACATGTATGGCAGCCATTCCAGTGTGTGTTAGATTCCAAAACAGAGAAAAATTGCCAGTATTTTATAGAATACAATACAAAAAACAAAACAAAAATTAACTCAAAAGACGTACCTATAAAAAATAAAACAAGAGAAACTGATAATGCTGAAGTGTTTATTTTCTCTGGGGCTGTATATATATATATATATATATATATATATATATATAATATACAGTTTAAAGTCCAATATGCAGCCAAACAGTTTAGACTATAAACTGTTTGGCTGCATATTGTACTTTTGTATTATCTGCTTTCATGCTGAAATGAAAATGAAAACATTTAACCTATGGTTACAGCAGAAATACTCTTGCTATGGTTACATGTAGACTCATAGAATATAGGTTATTAGTAATTAACAACATTTTATACTTGCTAAAATGAACAAATTCTCTCATTGAACATAGGATCGCTTTACCAAGAGCTTGGTTCCGGCAGTCATTTCTGCCTTAAATAGCAGGCCTCGCTGGGTGTAGCTGACATATGTTTCGCCGTGTGTTGTTTTCTGTGTTATGGTTTGTTGTTTGTGTATTCTATGTATACTGTGTACAGTGCTGTGAAAAGGAATTTCCCCCTGGGGACAATAAATCTAAATCTAAAATCAATGCAGTCATAGAACATGTTACACATCTGATGGAACCCACTAATTGGGAACATTATACAAATTCGATTAATTGACCCAAACACATACCATGTAGTTTCATAAAGATACAAATTAAATGTGGTCACGCTGACCCAAGCTGGGTCTGAAGTCTTTTTTTTAAGAGAGGTCATACGCTGGAGATAACGTTCACTTCAGCCTGTCTGTGTGTGACTAACAAGAGAATAATGTAGCTGTTACAGGTGATCTACATACACTAAAGGAATTGTTCAGCTGTCTGCTCATGAATATGAAACATATTTGATGGTATCGGGGAAGCACAAATGTGTGACTCACACAGTCGGGATGTGTTTGAATTTGTAAAACCCCCTCACAGCCAGCCGTTCTCCAACTATGCATATCCAGTGTCTTATTCAGGTGTCTCAATTCAAAGTCATTTAACATGTACATCTGACTCTGACAGCAGAAATTAACACAAAGTTGAGGACATTCAGGAAAATGTGAATACGAACAACACGCTGTTGTGGCAAGAAGACAAAAAACTATTTTCCATCATCGCTAAGTGATAGGAAAACAGATAGGACGCAGCTGAGTCAGTGATGAATACCCCTCCGAGAGCGTGTTTGACAGGTTTTTGTTGCGAACATCATACTCTGCATTTCCAGTGGGGTCATTACGGATGCAAATCCCAGTCGCAGCGGTGTTTTATGACACCTGTTCTTGTTTTCCAGGCCGGCCAGGGAAGGTGTCCCGTCGAGGACTTGCAAATCAAGACGGAAAACGAAAGATAGGCGGACAGGTAGGCCCGCTCAGCTGTCAGCGTTTTCCCTCATCTCCCTCCCCCATCCTCCCAATCACAGCTCTGCCATTTGTGCTCCCATCAGTCATTTTCATAGCCCCATCCCTCTCCCCTTCCCTCTATGTTAGATGAAGATATTGCATCCCACCTCTGCCTGATACTTGAGCATCTGCCATTTCTGCCACCCTTTGTCTCCTATGATGGAGACTATGATTGTCATAGGGGTTTTGTGTGCTCTGGGTCAAAGAGTCTCCTCATGCCAGTCCCCATGTCTGGGTTCCTACATAATCAAAAGTTTCCAATAACATGTTAAAGAAATATAGTGCCATAACCCGAGGTGATTTGTGCAACCATAGAATGCTAAAGAATCCTGAGATACCTGCCAAGAACTGCATGTGTGATAGATTTAGAGGTCTAACTGACATGTTGAAATACAACCCACAGCATAGTTATATTCCTGAATAATAAAATAAAGTTGCAGCAGTGGAGAAGGTCCAATATCTTAAGGTGATGTTACGCACTAGTGGGAAAACTTTATAGAGTTGAGTTCAGGATAGTTGGCCTAGAAATGTCATCTAACTGCTATGGACAATTCTGCACCTCAGGATATGCCAATTGTAAATGAGTGACAGAGTGTGTCCATTATTTAACGTTGTTTAAATGTTTAAATGTTTGATGTTTAGGATGATTTGCATCTAGTTGTAATGCAGGATGCTTGATTTTGTTGTTAATTCCCTTAACTTTACCCTGATGTTTATTTGTCCAACCCTTTCCATTACCAGAATCTACTGTATCCCTCACCATAACAAAGCACTTACTAATAAAGAAAAGGTTGATATTTGACAAAAATGTTCCCTTACTGAGAACAGAGCCAAAAATGTCCCTTTTAAACTATTTCCCAAGCACTTTGGGAATATAATGTTCAGAGCACCACACTTACCATCACATGTTCTATAATCCCTAATGGTAGCTGTAGCCTGAGTTACAGTAGGCTGTTAACAATAACACTAGACCTTCTTTTTGCATTTAACCAACCCGCTCATTTGCATAAATGTCTTGTTTTTTTAAAAATATATTTTCATAAGGTTTGTGTGGATCCAGAAAAAAGAAAGACTTCCAACCACGTAAAGCAACTAGCAGAAGAGGCAAAACTTGTTGTACGGTGGAGGGCATTTGAGGTAAAAAACTAATGACACAAAGTTGACATTTCTGTAAACTGTGTAGGCCTGTCTGTGCTACTACTCAACATGCATGGGCTTGTACCTGTAGGGTTTGTCAAGCATGGGAAAAGAAGCCTGAGAAGTTAAAGACTGTTTTGTTTTGCGCACATTAGATCAACTGTTGGCAGTTACGAAACATACTGTACTTTGGCTGGAGAAAACACATGTTGTAAGTATGAGCTTCAAATTTGGCTTTGAGCTTTGAGAATTTGTACCAACTGTTTGTCTGGCACTAGTATTTTGAGACTGTTGAACATTTGAAAGGTTTTACTTCCCCTCCAGACTGCCTTGTTCTTCGGTAATGACAGACTTTCTCTGATCTTGCTGGGGCGAAAGAATGTTGCTAAAATAAAACTTGGATGTGTTTTGTGGATGGTTCTCTCTTGTCTGCAAGCTTGTGAGCAAGTGTTTCCGATAGGACTCTTTTGATCTCTGTGGTTATTATTGAAAGTTGCTGTGTTTCTGTGTTGCTCCGTGCCTCTCACATGCCCCCAGCTCTCTTCTTTCCTTCCTTTCCTCTCTTAGAAAACATGAAAAAGGTCCAAAGACGAGGGAGAATTTTTTTAGCTCGATGTGCTCTGTGCTCTATGTGACGCAATCTAAAAAAAATACATTGCTACAACGGGATATAGCCTTTTTTTTCTGATGCCTTGTCCCTTACTTCTGAGGGACTTTTTGATAACACATCTCTCAGCTCACAGCTACACTGTTAAAGCTGTCAAAACTCTGGGGCATGTTCATACAACTTTACTGGATGAACAACTTTGAAGCAAAAGAAATGGTCTAATCAAGGCCAACGTCATACCTTAAAGGAATTCAGCCATTAAGGAGGACAGTATTCGGGCAACTGATCTATTGCTCCATTCTAGACAACTCGGAGGTCAGCATCCAAAATACCACACCCGACTGTGACAAACCGAGGTCTTTGACAAGTGTATACTCAATTGAACTGTCATTATCGCAGCCTACACAAGTTTTATTTATTGTTTTAACGTCTTCCCAAGTAACCTTTTTCAAATAATATTGGCATTGTGTTTATTACTTTACTGAGTATACAGACAAATTCACTTGCATTGCCAACCTTAGCTTTCTGTGGTGTTCGATGTCTGACAACTGCTTTTTCAGAGTCAGGGTGGATGGATTTACCCAGAATTTACAATTAATTACTTTGACAGTAAGTGGCATTCAATTGCTTTCTCCAAGTGATTTGTAATGTAGCATTAATCCGTTCAAATTCAAGGATCTAGAAACATTAAGAACGCAGCTTCTTTAGCTTTGAACAATATTTAAAATGGGTTGCTCAGTTCGGGGAAAAAAGGTTGGTAGGAAACCTACATCTATAGACATGCAATTGTGATTGTGTTTTGTATATTCATCTTTTAAAATGTTACCAATTACATATGCATCTATTGAAATCATACCAATGTATGCTTTGCTAGTTATCTGTAGCCCTCCATACTGGTGTGAGGCTCTCCTGAACACCCCCCATCAGTGGCATTGTTCTGCTTCAGTTAAAAGGAACATTTAACAACTGTTTATAACATAAACCACATGAAGCACATTGATTTAAAAAAAATGTAATTGATTTAAAATCTCTCTCTCTCTCACACACACACACACACACACACACACACACACACACACACACACACACACACACACACACACACACACACACACACACACACACACACACACACACACACACACACACACACACAGCTAGAAACAGTGGCTTGTCAGTATGTCTTATTGCTTATCTGTATCTTTTTTTCGAGGACATTTCCAAACACCTTGTCACAGACAAACCCGACTGAATGAGCAACAGAATAAGACAGACTGTGATGGAAAAGTAGCTGTCACTATATCCCTGCAAACTCTGCCAATATTTTTTTTTTTATCATTAAGCCATCAGCTCTAGTAAGTAATGCTTAGTTTGTTGGACACCTGTCACAGCTAGAACTGTGTGACACTCGGCACTCTTTGTCTGATGGGTCATGCAGCTGCACTGTGGTCCCTGAAGCAGTGTTATACCGCCTCTATCATATATCATGTCTATACGGCTTGTGTGACTCCATGATTGTTTTTCCGCACAATATCTGCCATACAACAAGTTCATTATTTAGCAGCTCCTACTATGTGGTTGGCATAAAATGCACTGGTTTAAAGTATTTATCTGTTCACCATCGCTCTCTAAATATAGAAGCTTTTGTATCTGGGCTCTGATGTGAATATGACATATTCTTTAGTCCTTATCCCATCCACAAATCAGATTATGAGAACAACTCTTCCACATCCATTTCAGCCTGCAAGTCTGTCAGTGCAGACACTAGTTTGTTATTTATTTGCTCCAATACAGCATGTTCACTTGCTGTAATTCTTTGTATTACATTCACTGCTTTGACTTATTCTTGTCTGATTCTCTGCTTCTGCTGCAACAAGCCAGTTTCCCCAAAGGGATCGTTAAATTCTCATCTAATTTAGGATTTACGAACAAGTAAACTAATGACAAGGGAATACTGATATTTTGGCTGTTAGCGGCTGCTATGCTCAAATAAATCAAAGTTATTGCAGACAAGCTACAATTAAACTAACAGAAACAGGAATTTAGTGAACTCAATCCCCTCAGTGGTTTAAGTGATTCCCACAGAATATTATAACAATATTATTGTATTATACCATCAAGGTAGACAATAATATGCCTACAGAAACAAAGAAGCATTTGTAATTTAAGCCTGGTGTGTGATTATGGCAAATAACTACTCACTATTCACTCATTTGCTAATTTGCTAACTATGAAGTTCTTAACTTTAATTTAGATATGTTGGCATTTATTAGACCACTACATTTATTAATTATCACTTTGAAGATACCAAACTAGGATTACCTTGTAAAATATAATGTTCTATTGCAGATTAAGCTATTTAACATATCAAGTGCTTGAACATGTGCTTAACCTTAATCAAGAACAACATTAAATGTTGCTTAAGTGTCATTCATGATATTAATAAAAGCTAAATTATATATAACGTGATAATAAAGCACACAGAGTATTGTTATTTAGGAGTTAATAAGGTAAATGATGTAAAAATGTACTTTGTTTTATTTGTGACTCAACATTTTGTACATGGTGGTCAGCATTTTTTACATGGCAGTATGTATTCTGGTTAGACCCTTATTTGTTTATTTCTGGCCACTTGGAGGCAATGAAACAAGCTATAAACATAATGTGGACATGTCCTTCCCTTCCAGATCTTGGTCACCATTGGCTGACAATGATTAGCCCCTGAGGACAAGGGGAAATGTATCCAGTAACAAATGATTGAGCTGTCCTGCTGTTTGTCAGCTAACTTGTCACCAAAACTGTTATTGTCAATGTAGAGGATTAATTAATGAACTGTTTTACCACACATCATTTTGAATGCATATTTAATTGCTATGTCTATCTTCTATTTTCATGGAACTTTGACCCGGAGAAAGCCCTCTACAAGTGAACAAATCTGACTGATCTGATACCTGGTAATCAAATAAGGAGCCACAATGTGAGTTTTCTTTATATTTTTTCCATCTAGAATTAAAAATATGTTAAAATGATGGTTGTCCTTTTTTTTTCTTCAATTAGTTAAATTGAATAATAGTTTTATGAAAAATGACAATAAACTAAAACGGTTACAGTTTAGGACATCTCTTCACTCTTCTCATGCAACACTTTTGATTATATAATAACTCACTGACAGGGATGCACTTCTGTCTTTTACACAATATGTGTTTTTCAAGATACACATTTTATGACATTTTTGCTCTGCAGGGTTCCTGTTGATGATGCTGTGGCATGGGGAGAGTCACTCGACCATCTCCTGGAGTGTCAAAGTAAGCTCACTTGTGAATTTATTGCACTCATTCTTATGTCAAAATGCCGCTCTCTCAATTCTCCAACCCCCCCCCCCCTCGCAAAACTCTGCTGCTCAACGCCTCGTATTATCTTCAATTGCCCTGGGGCTTCTTTCAGAGGATCGAGGATATATTTTGCCTTCAAGTTCATCAAATCCAATTGGAGATATATTAAAGGAGAATGACACTGGCAGAGATAAGAGACCTAATCTGAGCTGGCAGGGTAGATAGGGTGATTCCAGCCAGCTCTAATTCATTTATAAAGCTGGCACTCACTGATGGCTTTCACCTGTCCATATTCCCGGCCTCTATTTGAAAATGACTAAACGGGCAGATGGGTTATTTCTCTCTCTGCTGTGTCTCCTCTCTCATTACTTTCCTGAAATGAATTCAGCTGATCTGTTATATCTCAGACTGTTGTCTCCTGCTTGAAGATTAACTGTCCTTCTGAAGATACATTTTTCCTTGGATCTTAGTTGCTCCATTTCCATTTAAAAGAAATGCGGAGACACATATGACAAATTGGTAAACAGTATAAAAAAATAAATAGCTTGGCAGTTGCAAATTGATGGCATTCATATACGTTTACATCTCGAGTGATAGTAAAGAGTCGACTGTGTTATGATTGAAAGCTCAGATATAGGCGAGGAGTGATTTATAGATGGAAACAAGCGGCCCCCGGACATATTTTGTTTCCTGTCAATTACTGTCAGAGCACCAGCTGGGATTTATGCAAAGCAATGTTGTGTGTATAACACTGGTGATCCCGGTTAGCTGTTTGTTTGAGTTCCCAGAAGACGTGCTAAGTATTTTACACCTGCGTAAAAATCCCGGCTCAATTCATACTCCAAAGGACATGGTTGAAGATAACAAGAAAACTATCTGTGCGCAATTATATGATGCAGAGGCAGTGCACATAGGGATGCAGGGTTTGGTTTTGAAGTGAAAAGCGCCTCTACACATCCATCACAATACCTGGCAGTTTGCTGCACTGTCTGTTTGTCTACCGACTTAATTGAGCTAACAATGACCATGTTGGGAAGAGTGAATTACTTAACCTTTAGCTAAGATTTTCTCCGGAAACACCCAGATTTTTTTTAGAAAAGCAGGTTAGTTTACATCGATTTTCCTCTGATTTGACCTCCTCTGTGCGCCCATGCGAGGTTGTATTTCTGCGGCGAGAAGACCATGATAAAGGCATTTTTCCGTAATCAAGGCCAGAGACAATAGAGATCTATTAGTTGCGTGAACGTTCTTTAAACTCTTGAGCTTTGGATCAGTTTGTCTGGTAACTTTTTTTCCAAACTTCAGCCACATCTCATGGTCTTCATCATTGATGAATCATGATGGTGTTACATGATTACACCAGACCCAGTTCCAATTGCTGATAGACTTTGAAATGTCATTGCATTAATCTTTGTAAGGTCAGAAACATCTAATCAGTAAGAATTTTGCCAAACAGAATTGTATTTCTAACTATAAGTGCACATTCTACCTGGAAATTATGATTGTGGTTCTATTTGATTGTTAACAAAAAATAACGTTATTTTCAACAAATTTTGACACTAAAATGAACGACAGTAAAATATGCAACAAACCAAAATTGCAAAAGAAATATTGTGCTCACCAGGTCATCGTCCTTACGGTTTGCCAATACCAAGATGTCTCATAGATGTAATCATTTCTGCGGGCATATTCCAGCACAGCAATTGTACAGTTCAGTAGACGTAAGACATTTTTCGGACAGCTGCCTCAGCCTCTCATTGTAACATTGTCCGTTGCACAAGAATATTCTCTGATCTGATATATGCATGACTGCCACATCCTATTTTGACCAAGTTGCATTTTAATGAATTTAACGTCATATACAACAATTACCTTTTTATTTATTTGACTGTCAATGCTTTAATTGTTCCTGGTCATCTTACACCAAGGCACAGCTGTACTTTTCTGCTGACTTCAATGCAGCCGTGTTACTCTTGGAGAAATGTTTGTGCGAATAGAACATGCCCACCAATGGAGCAGGTAGCTGTTTGTTAAAGACAATTATGCAAATTAGGATATCTCACAAACAAGTCCTTATGAACAGCTGCCGTTCATCCGACTAAAATAAGCAATTTACAGAAAAATGTACACAGTTAAGAAAGTTTAGTGAGAAATGAGAATAAAATAATGAGAAACTAGCAGAAAAGACATTTCAGAGAAGTATCCAAGAATCTTTTTTGGACTCACTGTCTCCATATTTCTTTTCACAAAATGGAAATAATGACCACAGTTTAATACAATAGCTATAATGTTCATAGATTGGATAAAGAAAGGGGATTATGCATTTTGGCATTTATGAATTAACATGAATTTGTTTACAAAAAACTGCTATGGTGCTATGGAAACCATTTCTTCATCTTTCCCCGTAGTATTCAATGGCTGTAATTATTGTACATCTTATTTCATGCTGGACATCCTGTAATAGAAGAAAATAAAATAATGAATGTGGCTACCCAGGTTGTTAGAAACTTCTTTGTTTATTTCCCTTGAGGTAAATGTTTAATAATGTAACTGTCCCGGTGTCATAGTGTTTGTGCTTCTCCTCTGCAGCAGGCCGGCTGGTGTTCGAGGACTTCTTGAGGACAGAGTACAGCGAGGAGAACATTTTATTTTGGCTGGCTTGTGAGGATTACAGGAAAACAACCAGTCAGACAGAAGTGATGACTGCTGCCAAAAGGATCTATGCAGAGTTTGTCCAAGTTGATGCGCCTAGACAGGTGCGGCTTTTGGTAAAGGGTGACATGAATATAGTCAGACCTGTGTAACTCTAGATGAGCTTCAATGATGATGTCACTGCCATGCCTCCACATTTTCAGTGACATTTAATAATGCACTTCCACTTTCTTTGTTTGTCAGTTCTCAGTTTATTTATTTTTTTATTGGAAGATGCAGCTAACTGTAAAATTGTATTAAAAATTATCTCCGAACAGAAAGAAGTCATGAGTGAAATAAAAAGTTGCTGTTTTCTGAACACAGATAAACATTGACTGTGTGACCAGAGAAGAAATCAGTCAAAACCTCACCCAGCCGTGGCCAAATTGCTTCGACAGGGCGCAGAGACTGATATACGGTCTGATGGGAAACGACTGTTATCCTCGATTTCTGAAATCAGAAATATACCAAGCTCTCCTGGAACAGGCTGAACAGCTAAGAAAGGAACGTGAGGCTAAAAGCTCGGCAGACGCCTCTCCGAATGATTGATTCTGCTCTTCAGCCAACGTGTCTGTCAGAGGAAACAGAAGTGAAAGCTGATGCAGAGCTGACGATATGACTACTGACAGGATCTAAAAGCCAAACATAATGTAAATAATGTAATAAACAGCTCTGAAGTCAGTGTATGTTTGAACGGTTCTTTTGTATTGCAGAAAAAAGCCTGTAAAATACAAATATAAAATGGCTGACATCAAGTTCTGAAAGATTTGTTTTGAAAGGCATGGGGCAAAATGTTGATAATGTGTGTGTATAAATAAATCATTTGTACCATTAATTTCCTTTAAATCAAGAAATGCTGTAAGAATGTTCAAAGATAATTCTCATTTAATTTAAATAATGTCCATGTCATGTAACCCAGTGATTACAAATGCATTAATGTGTTCTTACACTGGACAAGCACACCTTTATCTAAGTTGGATTTCTGTCCACCTTTTTTTTTAATAGCATCCAATTTTCCATCAATAAAAAAATAAACAATTGTACCCTGAACCACATTTATGGTGCCTTAAAATCTTAAAAGATATCATGATTGAAAGAAGACTCTAGCTCATGTAATACATTTAAAAATGCACAAAAAATGAAAAACGCATGTTGTTTCAGAAAATAAAATAGGAAATATAAGTATGAATTATATTTAAAAAAAACAGCAAGCGAGTTTTTATTGGTAATTACCATCTCAATGATTTCAGTTGTCCCCGATGTGCTCTCTCCTTAATGACCTGCCACACCTGCTCCACATTCCCTCGTTAGCTTTCCCCATTGCTGGCTGACCCAGGTGTTACTAATAACTGTAACGATGCCTCCATTTTATCAAGTGTCCTCGTAAACCATGACATTGTGAAAGTTAGCCAGAATGCAAAGTCCCAGGACCCTGAAACTGGAGCCGCAAAGTAAGCCACAGCATTTATTCATTTTATTCTCTACAACAGTAGGAAACACCTGTGTGTCTCCAACTGTGACAAAACTGTATTATGTGATAAGCCTTATTGTGTGTCTTCTTCCCGTAAACTTCTTCAGCTATTCTGACTGCCTGCTTTCAATAAAGCTTTCTGTTAATGCTGACATATTAAACTTTAATTTGACTCAGCTTTTAAGTGAGTAATGTGCAAAATGAAGGGACTCAAGGGCCTTTTTTCAGCCCATAATATTCCCAGAATGAGTTTTTAAGTGAAAACGTTTAGTTACATGGACAAAATTTGTTTTGTAAAGTGATAGTAAAAATGGCCTAAAGATTTCTCAAATCAGCATGATTTCTCTTACAGCTGGGCCGGATCTACCATATGGGCATTGTTTGTTTGTTTTGTTTGCTGATAAGATGATATGGGCTTACAGTTACAGTATGTCCTAATATAATAAATTCCTATAACGGAAAATATCTTCTTGCTTTACTTACATAGTTTATGTTCTTCTTTTGTAGACCTTTTTATATAGTAACCTATGTCCATGTGGTTCTATTTGGATGCTGGATTGGTTTATAACAGATAGTTTTAATTAATTATGTACATTTCATATTGTGTATTCTTTAGATACTCTATATATTTTTTATATATATATATATATTCTATTTTTTTTCAGAAGTACATTTGTCGAGCTGGGCTGAGCCCCAGATCCAAGCAACACCCCTGGTTCAGCTGGAGCAAATTAATTAAGTGGTCATTGAAGGAGCTTTTTATATGATAAAGCAGCTGTGTTCTGCATTTACTGTAGGAATTACACACAATTATTCAATAGTGCAGACTTATTAATGGCATAATAATGCAATTAAGATCACTCAAAAACATTATCCCAACGTACTCTAACTTTACTTAGGGTGCTTCCTGTTGTTTCATGTTGGACAACAACATTCTGTATGTATCTTGGCAATATTAGTTTTCTTTGATGAGATACCACTGCACTCTTATAGTTCCGTAAAATATGAAGCAGCTTAACTTAGTGTACATTTTCACAGTTTGGGATAAATAAAGCACTTCTGAAATACTGGAAGCTTGGTTATGCTAAGGCTAACGTCTAATGGCTTTAGCCTCACGTTGAATGGAAAGACAGCGAGTGGTATCCTCTTTCTATTTAAATCTTGGCAAGAAATGAATGGGCAAAATGTCACACTAATCACTCACTATTTTCTAAAGTGAAATCATTCCAGTTCTACAGCATGTTGTTTTCCTGAACGTATTGATCAGCATCCAGTCAGACATCTTAAACCAAACATCCAGGGTGACAGTAGTCAAAATACTGTGAATGATGTTATTGTGAATGAGCCACAATGTGTGGTTTGATTAATTTAAAAAAGGTAGCATGGTTTGAAATGTATTTATTAATTATCTAAAAGGTTGGGGTAATATGCTAGTATTTATGCTGTCCCAGAATTATTGTAAAAGCAAGAAAATGGTGGGAAAATAAAAGACATAATGTTTTTACATTTATTCGGCCCATTCTTTTCTGCGTGCATGTCCTTGGATGCGGTTTTGACCTAGTGTGTGCATATTTGAAATCCCCATGTGTGCATCTGCAGACTAGTCCCTCAGTGCCAGCGATTCTGCAGAGAACTAACTCCTGCCAGTCTGATTGGAGGTGTAGCATTATCTGATTGTATTTCTGCTCCTGCTGGACCTCAGCATGGGCTTAATACTGAAGATAGGATAGGAAAGTTTTGGTGGGGAAGGCAACTGCAAAGATTGTGGGAACAGACAAATAAAACCATTGGAGCATTAGAAGGGGAAGGGGAGTAGAAGTAAGGAGAAAAGGGAAAAGATGGGGTTGGTAATGAGAGAAAAGAAGGATTTGTAGAGAGGGGACAATGAGGAAAAATAACAAGATGAGGGAGGTGAGGGTGTTAGCAGAGGCAGGAAGGATAGGGAGGACTAAAGAAGGAAGTTAAGTCAGAGTGCAAACATTGCAGGAAAGATTGGATAAAAGAGGGGGAATAGAGGCAGGGAAGCAGGGAGTGATGAAGGAAGAAGCAAAAGAGGAGACGGGGTCGATTGGATGGATGTCTGGATAGATGGACAGGCAGCAGTGATGGAGGGACTCAGCAGGTCAGCGTCATGTGAGCAGCAGAGGCTTAGATAATGCCCCAGGATTTCGGGCTCTGGGAGATGCAGGTGGCAGAGTTCACAGTGGGTGGGAGATAAAGCACCGGAGTCTCTGCTGACGGCCACAAACAGTTATTTCTTCCCGACTGGGGAGGAGAAAATTTAACACCGTCTCAACACATTTCCTCCTCCTGTGGCAGACTTCAAGTGCTTTAATACGGGGCTTCAAAGGTATTCGAGGAGTGATGAAACACTGTTTTTTCCACCCTCTACTAGTAGATGCACAGTGTTTGTCTTCCAGTTTTTTAACCCCTAATGCTAAGGAGCTTTAGGTTTTTGATTCTAACATTTTCACAACCACCCAAATGTTTTACACTATGTTGCTGGTCATCAGATCAACAGTTGCAAAGAAGCAGTGCCATTAAAAAGTAAGGAAAAAAAGGTTGCAAACTAGCAGATAAAGAGTGCAGGATTAGTAATATTTGTATAGATAGATATAATTACTGTATTGATCCCAATTTGGGAAATGTTTTAGTTTAAATTAATAGATATCTGTGTCATGGCACATGTTTAATGAGGAGAAAAATACATTGAATGAACAGCAGAGTTTAAGGTTTCCAGAATTACTTCTGCTGAATGTTTGCTTACAAGAAACGTTATAGGACACTTTGCTTGATTTGTAAACAAAAACATGTTTAAGTTAATTGTCATTTATACAGTTGACCATTTGCTGGCTCCTGCCCCTGAAATGTTACGATTTGCTTCTTTTATCTTTGTTGTGCTGAATCAAATCTATTTTTGGTTGAGATCTGAAGGTGTACAAAACAAGCAACAATAAGTTGGGTCATTTAATGCATAACAAAGTTGTTATAACAATGTTGTTAAATGTTTTCAGTTGCATATACAGTTGTATATGAATATGTAATGAGTAGAGGAGTATTTACCACATAGGCATAATAACAATAAATGACGGCCTTAAGGGTGATATTCTTATTTTCCTTTTTTTTTAAAGTGGCTTTACATACATGACAAGGCCTTAAGAGTAGTTCATATTTAAGGACATTGATTCACATGGTGCTTTTCACCGACTCTGCAGTGCCCTCATTCACTCTATACAGTGCTTTGACTTTAAAGTGTGTGTCAACATGACCACTAGATGGTAACAAAGGCCTGGTTTTATCAAAAGCACAGTAAAGGCATCATTTGAAAAAGCAGCAAACCAGGAAGTTCAACTACAGGTGTCAAACTGTGGTTGAAACACAAATACAGATGTATTTGTGTTTTTATCTTCCAATGTGTACCTTTATGATCTATATAAACATGGCCTATAATTAGCATTATTTGTGCTAGATTCTAATTAGTCCCTGCCTAAATAATCTGATCTCTGGATAAAAGATTTCCATATTTGCCATGCTTTTAATCCATAGTCATTCTAATTTATATTTTTTTGGCACATTTTGAAAATGATCATCCATTATTAAAGTACAGTGTACAAACAGGAACATGTGGTCAGTGTCATGATTTTAGTTTTGTGTCTCATCTGTTTCCTTTTGTATTTAGAAAAGTGTTCTCACGCTGTGTTATATCAGTTTTTTCACAATCTTATCTTTGTGTGTTATCCAATTTCCTGTACACCTGCACTTTATCCTTCATGCTTGTATTTAAGTCCTGTTTCTTTGTTCAAAGATCTGTTTTGTCTTTGGTCGGTTAACCCTAAAATTAAAGTATATCCTGTAAAAAGTTCCTGATGCCTGCCATCTCCTGCCTTTGGGTCGACCACAGCTTCACTGTGGGACATTTAGTGCAGTGTGTTCAGGATTTCTGCTGACTGTGGCAGGCCAGTCAACCAGTCCACAGTTTGAGGTTTGACGCTTGAGCCAGGGACTTCTGTCTGAAGACAGTGGACGACATAATAGGAACCTGTCAATCTGACTTCCCATGAATCTGACCCGGCCTCACGTCCATCAGTTACTGAAAGCTGTTTCACTCCTACACAGGCTTCCAGAGAAACAGTTGTGACACTGATTCCTAACACTGCTAAGCTGAGGGGACAGCAGAGCCAACTCAACCAGGGATGACCAATCTGAGGGAGAGCATGCCGAGAGATTCATTAAGGGAAAATAAATGAAAACCCATTTAACAGCGAAAATGATTCACCTTACAATCAGTAAAAAAGAAAATTAAACCAAAGTTGTACAGAACTTCAAAGGGACAATTCTAGAACTGTACAGTAGCAATACAAACAGTGGACCTCAACGTGATGTCAACAAAATACAGCCATCGTCCATCAGACCTCTACAACCAAGGGAAAAAAAAGGAGGAAAAAAAAACCTAGACAAGGACTTCCTTTAGCAAATGACTCATCTAACGCAGTGATATTTTCCTACCTAAGACTTATTCACGGCACTACATTATATCATTCACAAAACAGCATTTTCTTCATGTAAAAAAAAAGAGTACTATAAGTCCTTGCTTCCTTTCCTTTAGCTGGTCACTTTCACTTGTCACTCATACAGATGAGATGTATAACATTGCCCAGCGTGATGGTAAAGCTAAATTGAGGGATCAGAGAGATGACCACACAGGGTCAGACTGACACTGTAGCTAGTATTCTTCATGAAACCTCAACAAGATCAACAGAATGTGCGGGTAATGCCTCTACCTTTCCTTGCTAGGGTAGCATGTTAATGCTTCACCCTGAGCATGATTGGATGCGTAATTAATCCAGGAAAAACATTTGTTTTGGGTCATAAGCATTCATCTGGTTTACAGGAAACATTTCTTTAAGAAAAGCCTTCTTTAGAGAGAACAGTACCTACAGTTTAAAAAAAAAAAGGCAGTTTCCTGATGATGCGATTGCGTGTGTGGTGACAAAGTTAAGAAAAGTCTTGTCTCGTTTTGCCCGACTCACACAGACAATCATTGGAGCTATATTGAGTTAATCTGCACTTGGATTGATGAAACATAAGTCTGTCACGTTAGATAATCAACTGCCCTGCACAGACGAGCCAGAACAGACAACACAATTAGAATACAGTGTTAAGCACTAAGTATGTGATCAGCCTGATTTGTATTTCTTATTTTATAACTATATTGTGTTTCAGTGGAGCTAGCATGTACACTTCTGTGTTGCCAGTACCACAAAAGTGAAAGTGCCTAATCTGCCTTTCAGTATAGCCTATCTATGCTGCAGTAAGCATTTATATCCCACAATGCACATTTCCTGTCAATCAGCCACACCTATTGTGATGAAATAGTTCATGATTCTCCATTATTTTGCAACACTAATGGCACAGCAGCTAAAAGTTAGAGTTTTGTTGTAGCCTGACGAACGGGGGTATTACAGAGAATTGTGGAATTAGAATAATAGAATAATCACCTGAAGATCTACAGTTCCAAGAACACTGACCATGACATGGCTTATGTGGCAACAAGCAAGTAAGTTCTTGAATAAAGAGTTAACATTAAACATATGTGTGAGATTTGCCAAAGATATGATTGAATTATAGTGGCAAAAATAAATGTTTTCAAATTTAAACACGCTAAATCCAATTAACCTTAGGCTCCCTGAAGAAGTTTTATGAGATTAGTTTGAACAAAATGATAAGGAAAAATGAGCGAGTTACAGCAGCTTTGTATGCTTTTTAGCTAAAGATAGGTTACAAATCACATCATCAGTGGAAACTAAAGCTGATTGGTTTACCCATAACAAAACCCATTAAGTAATGTGACGATGCCTCTTAATAGTAAACACTAACCTATGACCAACTGCTCATGCGCTTATGTGAAAAGAATGACAAGAGATTAAGTTCATATCTGTTCATGAATTGTAGCACATCTGATCATTATGTTGTTTCTTTTTTTAACCACGGTGTGTCAGGGGAATATTTAATCTGATTTGAAACCATTCAGATGACTCATTTAGTTTGTCTTCCGCATGTCAGCGCTACATTTTTTTCTGAATAACATTCAACTGGAACAAAGCTTGTAACTGCGGTCAGTGCACTTCTGCCATCTCAAATGGAATGACCTGGAAATTGGATTGAAAATTACACTTTTTAATAATAGAAATGTTTAAGTGCACAGATTAGTTCACTGTTCTTTTGGAGCTTATTTCTAATGTATATTTTATAGAGGATAAAGAACAGGTTGGGTATAAATTGGTGATTTGCAATCCAAATACATTTATTGGAAATCTCTGGACTGGTAATTTTACAGCATTAATAAACTATGGCTTGATAATGGATCTACTAATAATGTAAGAAATTGTAGATTAATGACAAATGGAAATGTTCAACTAAAATGCCAAAGAAATGTTTCACAAGAATGTCACCTTGACCTGTTTATAGTAATTACGCCCGTTTTCCATTTGAACAGTGACTATTTAAATACTTTCATTCACACTGTTTCCAAGAGTGTCACATGGTTAAACATAAGAGTAGTTTTGATAGGCGCACACTGAACTGTTTAGTGAAACTTGTGCTCTCAGTGATCCGATATCAGTGATAGTCCTTGAATAGTTTCCACTTCTGTGTAACGCATCATAAGAAAAGGATAACAACCCACAGAGTAATGAGAGATGATGACTCAGCAATACATCTTTGACTCAAGGATCACCCAAAATCAGCTTGCATTACTTCTGTACTGTCTGATGGGATGCTGGATAACCTTCTTTCTTATCTTTCAGCTTTTCCTGGTCTCTGCATAGAATCGAAAATAATTTCTGTTAATACGCAAAAATCTAGACTTGAAATATTTTCAAATACAAGGACGCCCCAGACCTGCCAAATAGTTTGTCCACCCTTGGTTCAGGGGTCCCAAAAGGATCACCAGATAAATCTAAGGGGTCTCAAGATGAATAACTAGACAGGAAGGAAGAAAAATATCTCTTTTCATATCTGGTTCTTTTCTTTTGATATGTTTAAAGACTCTTTATCTGTATATTGTATCTGAGAAGAAAGCCTGCTCACAACAGAGAGACACTAAACCTGTTCCAAAGGGTGAAGATGAGGCAAGGTTGTGGGCTGAATGAATAAAAAAACGAAAACGTATCATATCATTTGTACATTCTTAAATTGGAATAAACATATGAACCTGCTTATCTCAGTGATCCACATCCGTAGAGTCAAACTGTGTTGTGTGTAAAGTGAACACAGGAAGTTGACCCACCCGCTCTTATTACGGGTCTATGTTGGATGTCATTTTCATTGAGAAACCAAGTAATCAATTACTAACAAACTTCATGGTGGGAACATGAGTAAAATATGTCATAAGGCAGGTGACAGGCCACTTGCATGTCAGGATTAATGGCCCTATTTAACAAAACACAAAATGTACCTTGCAGTGAAACACTGAGTTTCAACACAAGAACATTAAAAACTAAAAGCAAAGTTGTCTTGATGAGTTTTTACAGCAGTTCTACAAAATATGGTAGTCCTAAATGAAGCCAAAGGGCAAAACAAATCTATACAAGCTGAGATATATTGTACCAACGTTTGTCAGACGCCAACAGAGAGTTTTACTTGGTATTAACTGTTCGGAAAGTAATGCCACTTATGTTGTTACAACTGTCCACTTTTCATTCTGGGATTGAACAAATGCAGTTTACAATGATAACGTTAAAGAGACACATGTAGACTGAAATGGCAACTGTAGCTAGCAGAATTGATTAGCTTAAGCTATGTAAGCTAACGCTAGCTCCATCAGATGGTTTAAATGGCAGTCTTCCACCATTGATCTGGCAGTTGTTTTTATTTACCCAAATTAGTTTTGCACTTTCTGAACTTTCTCACATTCCTGATAAAAAGTAATGCTCATCAAAGCATGCAATAACAAGGGCGTTGCTCGCCGAACCTCCCCTGAGGTCGCGTGTGCATCCACTGCAGCTCCGACTTCTTGTATGCAAAGTTTGAAATAAAGCCACTTCACCTTTCTCTTAGCCACAAACATACCACTATACACAATGGTGAGAGCCCTGAGGGAATCTTGTAAAGCACCACACACACACCCTCATGGACATCACAAACTGCAGGTACCAGCCTTGTATGTTGTAAATTTCCCATTATTATTTCCCATTGTCATAGAGGGCCTCGGAAAAGAGGAACCATGGCATGCTTATTTTCTAAATGTAATTAAGGTTGAGAAAAGTTTTTACACGATAAGCCGGATCATAAGTGTCTGATATTAAAACTAAGTTGTTCGGGGGAAATCCCTTCCTTGGTTTTGGCCAGAAACGTTCCAACTAACTTCCTGTGCTATGTGTCACAGCACTGCCCTTATTCAAGTCAGATTAGTTTCCATATCTGTTTGCATTTGTTCTGGCCTTTTGAGATTCAAGAGTATTTCTGTAAACCCAGTGACAATGCAAAATCAGTTTGCCTACAGTAATCCAGTACAAAGGGTATACTTCCAGTGTGGTCGCAATCTGACGGTTACTTATAACCCATACTTTGATAAACAAGTGTCAAGTGTCGTACAATCATGCTTCGATCAGTCAGGGAAACTTACTGTAAGTCAAATTTACCTCATCTGTATTTCATTTAACTCAGAATACTGTTATTGTCTTTAACCAGGTCTAGATCATGAATCTGTTTTGTTATTAAGTTCAAGATGGCATCACATTCTTGCTGTATCTTTTACATCCTTTAAAAGATCAAATTGGCAAAACAAAAAGAAAAACCCTAATGTGTTAGTTAGTCTTTCAGTCGTTTGTCAACTTCCCTATCAGATTATACTCTATAATATATATATTTTTAAATCAATTTAAAACATAATACTACCCAAGATTCAGATCAGCTATATTCTCAACTGCACCTAATTTCTTTCTTTTCTTTTAAAAGGAAAGGGAAACAGTGGCTGTAGCTAGTTAGCTCAACACTTTCCAATGGCACTTTTAATGTCACTCTATGGCAGTCCTCTCTGAGCCTTCTTCCTGACCTTGACACTTAAGGAAGCCTTAGGCACCTGAAACCAACCCTACAGAGAGTTATAGAAGACTGAATGCTAGCATTGTGTCTCACTGCAAATGAGAAATGAGTGTCACATACTGTGATGGTGAGAATACAAGTCTACACATGTTACAAGATACACATCTTTTATTAGGAATTCACTGAATACCTGAACAATGGAGCTCTTCAATTTGATGCTAAAACCTATATTGCTATATAGATTGCTGCATCAGTAGAATGGTATAGCAAAAAGGTTAACACCTTATATTTCAGTTAATCTCCCTCCCTTTCCTGTATCTTCCCAAATCCTATCCCACTGGAAATTTTTCAGCAGTGAGTCAGTAACAACAAAAGTGAGTCTAGGCAGCAGTCGGATATCTGTACCTGTATCAGCAGGCCCTCAGCGTCATTGGTATAACACCTTGCCTGTAAAGTTAGGTCCTAGAGGGAACAGTACAGTTTACAGGCACCACAAAGGATTATTGTAACTCCGTCCAGGAAATATACCAGGGATGTTAAAATGCCAAAACTTTTGTTTTCAAAGATGCGGTTCTATACAATTAAAGATCTGATGCAAAACGTGAAGCGACCCAGAAGGTAAACCTAAGAGTCTAATGATCAAAGTAATTGTAGGTATGTGAACAGGCTTACTATTTTACACTGTTGAATTGTGAAACTTTACAACAAATAGTTCAGCTTCAATTGTTTTGCAGGTCGGATGTTATTCTTAATCGAAATAGGCGTAAAAAGGACATCCAGTGCCACATGGTTCAAAAGATGAATGATGAGACATATTCTTCAAACCTGAGGTACACTACGTGGCACTTTGATTGATATCTCAATGTTCTGTTTTTCATAACATTTAAAAAATGTAATTCTTAAATCCCTTCTTATTGCAGTCTTCAGACTGATCATAAACTCTACCCGACTTTGGAAGAGTTGCTACGGGATAAAAGTAAGAAATGCTACTTCTCTTGTAAATATGAGAGGCTCATTTTAAGATATATATACCACAGCAATCATTATTTGTATTGTTGTTGTTGTTGTTGTTGTTGTTGTTGTTGTTGTTGTTGTTGAAGTGTTTTAATCTTTGTATTGACATTTTTTAAAAAATGCAATTTTCCCCAGAGTATTTAGCAGTGTTCCGCAGCTTCCTGCAGTCGGAGTTCAGTGAAGAAAACATTGACTTCTGGCTCTCATGTGAAGACTTTAAGTCGACCGCCTCGATGGACGACCTTGGCTGGAAAGCAGAGGGAATCTACCAGAAGTTCATCCAGCCCTCAGCCTGTAGAGAGGTCAGTGATTACAGAGTTCATGGTTCAAAAAGCAGGGATGAATATTCAGGATTTTATTTTACTTGAGAAAAAATATATAGATTTTTTTTATTTTAGAAAACATTATACATTTTTGTATTCAACATCCAACCAAATGCCCCCTCTTCATTCATCACACAGCTTGCGGAGGAAATACATTGACAACTATTAGATAAGAAATGATAGATATCTGAATCATTTATACATTATTGCCATAAAAAAAGTTATTTTACAGGAGGAAACAACCCAACACACACAATCACATTGTGTTTTTAACTGGCTGCAAACAGCAAATTGACTGCTTATGGCTAAAACACATGGATTTCAACACAATAATAAAGATCCCATGATCCCATTTTTAGAATTTAATTCCCTGTGGTCAATATCAATAATAAAGGAAACATAAAAATATCATGTGTCTTAACTGTTTGTTAATGATAATCTTCTGGCCCAAAAAATCTAAAAAGATGCAGATACAAAACCTCCCTTACTGCAATTACACCTTTAGGTTATTTAGTTTGGTGTTGGTAAGGATGGATCAAATCTATTCTGTCTGGGCCCAGGGGCCGAATGTTTCAGCCCATGTTCAGATGGTCTGGTTTTATCACAGTCTTGAAGCACAGCACTTAGTTTTTTTGTGAGGTATATTTAATGTGAATGGCACTGTATTCAACACAATTTACAATTGTTTTTCTTTGTGTCTCTTTCTCAGATCAATGTTGACCACCACATTAGAGAGAAGATCAAGAGTACTTTGGAGCAGCCGAGCCTCTCCTGCTTTGATGAGGCCCAGAAACATGTTTACCTACTGATGGAAAGAGACTCTTACCCCAGATTCCTTCACTCAGATGCCTACATGAGTGTAAAGAACAAATCCAGGACTCTCTGGTACATTTAGGTCAGAACGCTGTATCAAAACTGCTTTTCTAATCCTTGTTTTATTTTTTCTAATCCTTGTTTTATTTTTTCTTATCCTTGTTTTATTTTTTCTTATCCTTGTTTTATTTTTTCTTATCCTTGTTTTATTTTTTCTTCTATTCGGCTGAATTTAAAAGTTATTTCACACTGTAAGAGATGTGAAGCTTGGATCAAACCTGAGATGATGTATTGATGAAATGTTGCAGAAGATAATGAAGAAGGAGCAGAGAAAAGTGATGCAAGTAGAAAAAGAAATAAATGTAAGTGGGGTAGAAAGAACGCTGTTTGTATGCGTCAGTATAGTTTGGATTTGTTGGAAATATCGTATGTGTTGACGAAAAGTTTTAGTAAGTTATAGAGCAAAATACAAATGACAAGGAATGACTAATTCATAGTTTCTGATATGAACAATGAAACATATAGTTTTCAGAACTTTACTATCCTTGGGTACATTTCAAGAGATAAGTTGTTTTCTTTCATCATCCATAACTGTTATTAATGTTCTTACTTGTTTCCATATGGTACGAATTTTGAGACATTGATTTATATTTATCTAGCTAGGGGGAGCGAGGAGATTCTGTTTTTGGTCACATGTCTAATGTATCCTTTAATGAGGAGCAGGGATGACTCTATACACCAGCAATAGGGTTTACCAAACTGGAAAAAACTAACCCGCAGTAACCCTTGATCTCACTCAGTTCTGTAAATGGCCTTATTCCTCAGAATTGTGCCTTAAAAAGGAGTACCGAGGCAGCTAATAATAACTCCAGAGGCTTAAACGACAACACTGGAGTCATCAGACAACCTGATACGTAACAGATCAGGCTGAATATGCTGCCTTGTTAGGGGAATAATCTCATCGCCCGCAGACAATGATAGCAGAGATACACAGCTGCTTTACTTGGAGAAATATAAAGCAACAAGTTTACTTTTGAAAAAGACCTGACTGTTTAAATACAAATATTAAAGTGGAAAATAAGCTTTTTACGTTTTACTGAAATAAAGATTTTTTTTATGGTTCAAACTTTGGAAGCTTGATTTATTTTAGTTTCCACCAAGAAGTCAATGGAGGAGTAACAAATGCCATAGTGGTCATTTTTACTTTTTGCCCACAAAACATTGTTCAGAGTTCGGAGAAATAGGAATAGGAAAATCTTAGTAACAAGGTTTGGATAAAACTGTTACCTGCGCTTTAAGATATATTCTTGTTCTACACCTTTACCATCTGTCCTCCCTGATAACTTTAAACTAAAGCACAAAAGACACGTGCTGTAACTTAAAGAAATGTAAAAGCTACATTCAATTTGATAACCATCAAATTTATCCTTTCGTTCAGAAATTCCTACTAATGAAGAACACTTATTTTGTGTGTCTTAACACCAAGGTCCGCTCACTATAACCTCACTGTCTTCAACCCTATAGCTACTGCACAATGTTCAGTAAGTTGAGTTAGTGTATATAAATTATGAGGCCAGTGTTTCATGGTTGTAGATGGGGGGGAGGTGATTGTAAGCCCCATTTCGGTCCAATGGTAATTTTTCCTGTTTGAGTTTTTTTTCGTGGCATGACTTGAATAAATAGATAGTCCTAAGACCCAACCCTAACCCTAAATAAAAAGAACAGCCACTCACTTAACAACTCTATCCACTACTAAGTTGTGTTTCTACCACAGGTTTTGAGAGGAGAAGTAAGGTGTTGTGGTTTGATTTGGACAACAAGGTCCTTTGCTAAGGTTTGCAAAAGGCTGTGGTTCCCATTAAACACTTCCTGTCTTGTGCTCCAGATCACTGTTGGCTTCTATGATACATTTTACCAAGACCAACCGCACCACTTTCTCAACCTTAGGCAAGTCCATTTAGTCAATAAGCATAACCATAAAAGAGTTGAATGACGCTAAAGTTGGACATTGTATTTCAACAGAAGGTATTGTGGGATGAAAAAAAAGGAAAATGTATTGATAATTTTAAAACTATTTGAAGGTCTGAAGATAAACAGCTTCATGTGTTATTTCAAAGTCAACGTCAGTAACTCTAAGTACATTGGGATGTCAGGGGGTTGTTCCTGATAAAGGTCTCACATTTCCTTCATCACATGGTGCACTATTCTTCACACACTATCTGTCCGTGTTTTTTCATAAACCAGAACAGTTACCATGGTAGCGAAAAAGGAAGTGAGTATTGTCGATGGCACCGTGTTAGTCAAGTCAGTCACACTTTGGGAACTTCACTAACAGTTCTTCATTGATAGATTCTATGCTGCTGTATTCCTCATTTAGCAAGTGTTAAGACACATTAAAATATGAAAGGACAGCTTCGCGTTCACAGTGTTTGGTGATTCTTCGTAACACCTCAGTACTTAGAACCGTGTTTGGGCAAAAAAAGAGGGAGAGCAGCATCAGTGAAGGCAAGCCAAAAGCAGAGTAGCCTGGGGTAGAAGAGACTGGTAAAAACAATATATTCAGTGAGGTTTGAAGTATTTATAATTACCTTCTGAGCACTCTTTTTTTTTCCTTTCAGAATCTTCTCTAGGCCTATTATAACTATTGGCAGGCAAACTGAATGTAACAGCATTAAAGCTAGTAGCACTGGATTACATTTACCCCTTATGGCTTTGTCGTTGACCATTGAATTGAGCAAATTCACTTCACCTTTACTTAATTACATCCTGAACAAAATTACTAAATCTGATCATTTGAAATCATATCTACTAAAAAGCAGATCCTCGTGTGAGCGTTGACCTGGAAAAATGACTGTGAGTGAAATACATTGTCAATGCAACTGCACACCTTGAATGTAATGATAATGTCATATATTACCCATGGAACTGAACTGAATTGATAACTGAACAGTAATCCCAGATGCTATTATTCGCTAAAATTAAGTTGGGAAAAGAAATATGATTGCAGTGTTAGGTGAACAAGAAGGAGGGGAATTATATTGCAAAATTAAACGTGTAGAAAAACCCATCTGACTAATGTGAAGTAAGACGCACATGGTGTGACTCTGCTCTGTCACACTTCTAGCCAAAGCTTGGCAGGGAGGGAGGAGAAGTGTCTACATTTGCAAGTCTTTCCTTCTTAACTTATTACCGCAGCTTTAGACATGACTTTTACGCCAAGTGACTGTACATCTGTTAGAGGAGTATGCTATGAACAGTGATGGGGTCGTTACTCAAAAAAAGTAATGTATTACACATTACTCGTTGCTTTAAAAAAGTAATGTATTACTTTACTTCTTTACTCTCCGCATAAAGTAACTTGTTACATTACTCTATAAATTACTTTTGCGTTACTTAAATATTTAACATATTAAATCCAAAGTGCTGTCAATCTGAAAAACTTACTCTTAGAGGATGTGATTGTTGGCAACATGTCCTCCATTTGAGGGTTTTCGGAGCCTTCCTTTACTTTGAAGATGTTTTACACTATGTATAAATTATAAAAATACAACGCACAGACTTGTATATTCTGATATCCATATAAGGATTTCATCGTACAGTTTGAGCCAACAAGAAGGGTTTGTCAGGTGAGTATTACATTTTTTGCACTGTGATAATGTGACAATATGACAAATTCAAAGACTTCCTTTCTGTGTTGCAATCAATTTGTCGTTTCCTCTTTTCGCTTATGGCTGTGGCTTCTTGTTGCATGTATGTAAGCCACAGTTTTGAATTGCTTATTTAATGCTTCAATGTAATCACAAAGGCAACATTTCACACAGAAAGTACAGCAATCCTTATTTTTTTCTTGACAGGCTTGCCATTTCATATGGCCAACAAAACACATATTGTGCAAAGGTCATAATTTGCCTATCACAGGAACATGTTACTGTCATTTGCATCAGTGCTGCGAATCAAACAATCATGTGAACACAGCATCATCCTGTTTGGCTCGTCCAGTCAGTAAGAGAGGGAAGGATCTGCAGGAAAAGGAAGCAGAAAGACATAATAGGGAGTATAGGGCATCAAGAGGGGGGAGGTGTACATGCAGTGCAGTGCGAGTATGTGTTGTTTTTAACAGGGAGGTAGGAGGAGAGGAGAAGGAGGAGGAAGGGGTGCTTCCTCTTCAGTCTGGGCTAAGCTGCTGATGTATCCCAGCAGCCCCTGTACACAGCAACAGGAAACCTTGGTATAAAAAGCCGCGTCGCAGGGGGAACCCTCTTAAGTGTCTTTCAGCTGCAGCATGACCAGGACCAAGAGCCTGAGAGTGTGGACTTAACAACACAATGCCCAGCCTAATCGACGAACCTCAACACTTCATCATGGACCAAGATGACAGGAATAGAAACAAGAACATGTGAGTGAAACTTTTACTGAGCTGGTGGTTTCCAATAAATACGCTGACTTGAGGTTCAATGAAAAACAATTCATGTATGTTTTTAATACTTCATAGATTGCTTTTTGTGTTCTCGTGTCAATCCTTTTAGAGCAGGAATAGTATGGATGCCTTATGGTATCTCCTGAAAATAGCACAAGTTAATAATATTGTCTAACTGTACTAAACCCCATGCTCTCCTTTCATTACTAACATGCCCAACATGCTTCACTGGAAACTAATTTAACAGCAAATCCAATAGGGATATATTCATGAATTTCTTATCTCTACACAGCGGAAAGAACTTTATGTGCCGACTGCAGTGCATGTTCTCACACTCATCAAGCTCTGAGAGGTAAGGAGACTTATGGAGTGTTTTGCATACATTTCAGTTTTAAAATAGCCAGCCTGTTCCTATCATTTCCATCTATGGCATCATGAAAGGATTCAAATGAACTAGACACACCATGTTTGCTTTGGCAAAGAACGCATGCACACCAACGTAGCCCATGGTTAGACATTTTTCATGAATTTGATAAGCACATCTGCTATGCTTTCCTTTATTAGACAGCTTCTGCGTCCTTCTTCTCTCACAGTTGACCCGATTTTTATTTTACCCAAATGTTTTTCTGTAATCTAACATGCATTTTCTCCCAGCAGGCTAAGTTTAGAAGATACCCAACAATGGTCACAGTCACTGGAAAAGCTTCTCGATTCTAAATGTAGGTTCCCTTTCCCTTGAGAATGAGAATACCGTTAAAACAGAATACTACATTTGGGTGAATAAGAGTTTAAGGAGATTTATTTTTATTTTTTTTACAGATGGATTGGCCACTTTTCGCAACTTTCTCAAATCTGAGTACAGCGATGAGAATATTGACTTCTGGCTCACCTGTGAGGACTACAAGAAGATCAAGTCTTCATTCAGAATGTCCTCAAGAGCCAAGAAGATTTATGAGCAGTTCATCAAAGCAGAATCTCCTAAAGAGGTACAACCAACTTAGAAATCATCATACAATCATACACAAACACTGTAACATATACTTATCTTTTATGCTGCTATATCGGATAAATGAGCTCGGAAAGTAATAAAGGAAAAGTGCCGGCTCACATGATAAGCCTGAAATCTCTCATTCTTGGCTCAAATCCCCTCATTCCTATCTCTCTGCCTCATTCCAGATCAACATTGACTATCACACCCGAGAGCAGATCAAAAGGAACGTCAAGACTCCCACCATGCACTGCTTTGACGATGCTCAGAAGATGGTTTACGGGCTGATGGAAAGAGACTCGTACCCGCGGTTCCTCCGCTCGGACATTTATAGAACTCTCCTGGAAAACCTTGCCGCCGACGCCACAAAGGGATGAATACTCGGTCAAGGAGAGAGAAAGAGAACAGACTTTAAAACCCATAACTGGAAATGTTTGAACTCCTTTAGGAGAAAGGCCAACAGCAAAGAAGGAAGGATGGTGGAACCCAGCATGCCACACGAACAAATGCAGAGGCTTCACACTTTTGGCGTTGCCACATAAGTAAATGGCTACTTAGTCCCGTCCCTGGAGGAACACGGAGCATCTGAGGACTGTGTTACAAAAAGAAGAAGAACCACAAGCAGCCTAAATGATTATGACCCTGCAGTGTGTGTTTGTACTGGATGATAAGTCTGTGTATGCAGACGAATTGAACACTTTTGACAATGAATGAATCAGTGAGGCGCCTGACGCCCGCTCTGACTGTGGTGCTGCGTAAGCAAACTGTGCAGCGGACCTCCTTTGGCCTTCTTTGCAGAGGTGTTTCCTGTGCAGATTAAGATAGAGGATGTGAGATGCAACGGACATACTCCAGGTGTGTGTATGTGTGTGTGTGTGTGTGTGTGTGTGTGTGTGTGTGTGTGTGTGTGTGTGTGTGTGTGTGTGTGTGTGTGTGTGTGTGTGTGTGTGTGTGTGTGTGTGTGTGTGTGTGTGTGAGGGAGTGGAAGTGAGTATTTAGCTTGAGTGTTTAACTGACACAGGATTAGCTGTCCCAAAAAAGATTTGACCAATTATCTAATGACAGAACTAAGGAAGACAACATATCCAAAGCAGAGAGTCAGTAGTGATCTGTCATCCTTTAGTAAAGGGTTGCAGAAGGCCACTTAGTTCTGCAAGAGGCATTCTGGGATACTTTAAAAGGAGTGTTTGTTTTTTCTTTTTTTTAGGTTGGACAGATATTTAGCAATTGATACAGGTTTTTTTTTTTAGATTTAAGCTGCCTTTCAATGCAAATGATTTATATAGCATAAAATATAAAACACATTAATCCAAAATAAATAAAAACATTTGATGATAACAAACGTTATCATGCGCATTAATTGTGTGGAATCTGAAATAATTCTGCTCTACAGAAACTAAGAAGTTCCCTTTTGCCAGTGGCTTCTAATTTATTCCCTCAGCAGACGACTGCTGGTCGTTCTCTTAGTCTAAAAGAAATTCTTAGAGCACTGACGTGTCAAAAGTTGTGATTTAATGTAATACATTTTTGAGTGGAATTATTATAGAGATTGGATGTTTCACCTTGCATGATGGGATGTCAAAACCTCGTATATATCCTGCGAATATGCTTTATTGTTGCTTTTCAAAGCACGTTGTTGTAATGTATTCTTAGGAGATACTAGTAAAGTAAATTAAAGGTCAAGCATTGATTTATTTATTGTTAAATATCACTATTTGAGTAAAATGTTTGTTGCCGTGTTGAAGTGCTTGTTAAAATGTTAGTGATTTCAACAACATTAAATTATTTAAGTTTCTTTCTTGGAATTGTGACAGTGACATTGTTTTATTAACACACACACACACACACACACACACACACACACACACACACACACACACACACACACACACACACACACACACACACACACACACACACACACGTTCCTGGTCCCTTATTTTTCACATTACAGCATTTTGTGCTTTGTGAAATGTTTTAATCTTTTTATATAAAGAAGACAGCAACACACTTGAAATAGAAATACATCCTAAAACATAGTTTGAAGCAATACTCCGCCGCATAATCATGCAAACATAAAGGCTCTGGCAAGTTCTGCTTGGCCGAAGACTGATTTTCACTGATGTGAAGAAATACTACAGTGCAGCTGTTGGCAAGACTCAACAATCCATTCTACGAATAAACTAAATACATATACAGTATGGTTATGTATAAGTAGTGCTCCTGGTCTCTTATATTAAATAATTTTTAGCATTTAAGATAAGAAAGGACAGGGTTTTCAACATGAGAAAGTGAGTACACAGGTAAAAGTCAATTTATATTAAAAGCATTAGAGGTTTTCAACTTTCTTTGTCCCAACTTTATGGGAAATTACATGAAAGTAAAAATGCTCCTTGTGATGTCCAACAAAGGATTTTCAGTGATTACAGTTTCCTGTTATACTTTTTATTATTACTTAAGGGCATATGTAGCTGTGGAAATAAAGTGATTTGTGCTGTTTCAGAAACAGGAAGGCCTGGACTTCCAGTTTCTTATGAAATAAGTCATTGTGAGAAATTAGATTTTTCTAAGAAATGTAGTAACACAGTTATATGAAACATTGTACTATTCAGCAGAAGTAGATGCTTGAAAGAGTCTGTCTTTGTCATTTCTTCTGCAACCTCCAATATAATATCTGAAGGAATACTATGTTGAGAGTTTTCTTACACATTTTGAGCTTAAGCACTGACAGAATAATTTATATTTTTTTAATCACCAATTAAAAAGGGCTCAGGTAATGAGGATACAGAAACAATCTAACAGCAGGAAGGGTGAGAATGGCTTCTGTGATAAACTGGCTCAGGAAATGGGATCATAAGGGAGTCAGTTTATTATTTACAAGGCTATAAAGCTGCATCCATTAATCAGTGAATGACCCTCTCATGTTAGCTGATCACTGCAGAGATATATTGACATGCGATAAGCAATCACCTCCTGCTCAAACTACAAAAGGTTTGGTTGCAAAAGTACGTCACATATTATGGAAGTCTATGAGAAAATTATCCTACTTCTCAGTTCATTTATAACCTACTGTTATAAAACACTTTCCAAATGAGTTACGGTCTCAATCCATATTTAACTGTGTGAACTACAATCCCATCTAAAGTAAAATAAAGATGATGAGCAAGTGTAGGATTTAGGGCTATACGTTAAGAATAACAGATCACTTACCCTGCATTTTGTGTTGCCATCTTACAACTTCAACTCAAGTGTGTTTTCAGTTCATGAAAGTTAATTGTGACGTTTTGATTGCCTTAAAATGGAATGTAATTCTATATTCGGTTGTACAAAGTTTCCCCCTTAAATATCACTTCTGATTCCAAAAAACAAATAAAACAGGGCGAGCAAACCAATGGGTGGTATCAGGTTGACTGTGTCCACTTTATAAATATATAACTAGAAAATTCCTTAACTATATGAACAATAACGATGCATTTCCAACAAAAAAAAGGATTAGGCTTGTGTAGAAAGTTTGTAGTCATTTGGGCCTGCAATGCGCCACTAATATATTTAGCTAGTTGTGTTTACAATTAACCAACACATTATTTAACAACATGTAGCAAGCTGGTATACTTAATGTGTCACAACAGCCACATTAAAAGGCTTTCTTGCACAAACACAGGCAACAGAGTTAGCATTGGATTGTAAAAGCCAGCCAGTGCTGCAGGTGATTTACTGTATCGCGAGTACAATCTGTAATTAATTAAAGAAGGTGTCATCTTAATTAAATGTGCGATTTAAATTTGATTTACGTTAACTTTTTGGTCAGGCTCTATTGACAATGCCTAGCACACAATGTTTTCTCTTTGTTGAGATAATATCTGTAAAACACTTGTGAGTCTATACTGGCGGGAGGTCTGTTCTCACTGTGGATTATTTAAGATCCTCCGTTTCTGTTAAAAGAGAGGTTCCTCAGTGTGTTGACATCCAACACACACATTCCTTTATAGGGTATCAATTAATCATGCAATTCTAACCCCACTGTGGATTTCACTCCAGCCAACTCCAACACTCACAAGATCAATGTCACGATAGTACAATGACTTTTAGAAGGCCTGATGTTTTTATTGGTAAACGACAATAGAAAGTAACTATGAGTGAGTTGCTTTCATCCAATAATCTGCAGATCAGTAAACGTTAAAAGGATATTAATGTTCCATTTGTTGGACATGTATGACCAATATATTATATTTTGAAATGATTGCACAGCAGTAGTTTTTATTACATGTAATAAGTATAGCCACTAGAGGAAAGGCTGCTTTAATGACTATACAGTTGTGTAGAGTAAAACACCTTGTAAATACCCTTGCTTATTCTAAAGCATGAATTCCTAAATCAAATTAAGTTAATCATTAAACATATATGAATCTGTTTATTATTAAACAGGCCATTAAACAAATTGTTTAATGGGTAATGGTTTGGTTGGCACATGTTGAAAGGGAAATTAAATCAATCAATCTTATTTCCTCAACCCTCAAGTGGAGAAGAATGGACAAAGTATGACTTATGAAGCCTGTTTTCAAATGTCCAGCCAATGAATATACCTAGCAGCTCATGGTATTGTGGTTTATGGGAAGATGTTTGCTAATTGGTGATTCCACTGACTGTAGCGTCCATGATGGAAGCCAACGACAGGGCCACAAAATGACCTATTGTCTCTGACTGTGTTTCCAGCTGTTGTCAGGCCATGGTATATGCCTCGTTGCAAGACAATACTTACTTAAATCAGATCATCCACACAACAACAGACAGCCTGCACCATCCATCATTCCTAATATTGACAATTAGAAAATCGGGTTTTCCAAAATGTCAAGTTATGCCTTGAATCACATTAAAGTGTATGATAATATAGGATCAACTGAACAGTTACAAGTTCTGCACAGAACAGACTTAAGTGCCTTCAGCTGATTTTTTAAAGCCTTGTGTTGTATCAACTTAGGGAATACTTCTGGGTTTATTGGTAGGCTATTGTATTTAATTGGTGTCACACAGTGAATTTTTACCAGCTTTGGCTGGCCCCTGAAAGATAACAAATCCTTGTATTTCCTTTTCTGTGTGGTTTTATCGCTGTGATTTGTCCTATATGTTTTGCTGACCGACCAAATGTCTCCCTGTGGACAAAACTGTTAGTTTGACCACTGCCAGTTATATCTTTTTGACATGTAACTAGGTGGTAAAGCATTTAATTATTTAAAATAGAAACAAAGATTGCATACCTTCGAATCTGTCCTGGCAAGTATTTTCCTGCAGTTGAAGCTTCATGAATCATGCCAAGACCTGATTGTGCTTCCATGAATTCAACCATTACGTTGCACTGCTAACTGTAACACAAAAACAACCCAACATATAACAACATGTACCAGTCACCATGGAGATGCCTTCCCATCCAATATTGAGCCTTGCCCGCGGCTGGGAAGATAGAATCTAAGGCTCCCGTCATAGCTTGCCCGACGTTGAAATATACAGGAAGAGGAGGTCACAGTCAAGTCACAACACACAACCTTCCCCCCTGCTGGTCTCAGTATACACAGAATACACACATAGACACAGATAGACTCTAGAAGAGAAAGAGGCAATGTGTCAACCTTCACATCACAATCACAAACAGTTACCCTCACAGACTGTCTCTAAGACTCATGCTAATGAGTTAGCATTCTAGCACTTGCAGTTTTCTTTTTTCAAAGTCAAAGGTTTCTTTTGAAAGGAATTTTGATCAGATGCCTGAAATAAGGTAGATGGTTAACACAAGCTTTTACGACTTAAACACTGTGTTCTTGGACATAAAATAAGAAGGTTTATCCCCCACTTTACACGTTTACCTGTCATAAGGAGAATGCTAGTAACAAGTGGCCAAATGAGAGTAACAAATGAACTTGATGCAAACACTAGCCTGTTTTGGCTGTCTGTCCTGGTCTTATCAGTTTCACCTGCTCCATTAACCCTGCAACCACCTGCTATTCATTCCCCCATTCATTTAGATGGTGCTGGTTTTCTGTTTAGTCATGGTTTAATCCTTGTATGGCATATAACTTGAAGGTCTGTTCTAAGCTTTGCCGTGCATTGCCCTAACTTAATTATTCCTTAATTCAAAGTGTTTTGTGTTTAAAGTTCCTGTTGCCTGCAGCCTGCCTTTCAGGCATATCTTCTTTTCCGCCCTTGGTGTTCTGCAAATCTTTCTGTAAACATGAAGCTTCATTCTAGCTTGAGCCACATGCTTTTGGCGCTAGAAACAGCGAAGCAAAATTAAATAATAAAAATGAATCGCAATGACAGGAAAAGTGTGCAGCCTGTCCTTTTAAATGCCACAATTCCCAATCACAACAGAGGACAACATCTGCAAGCCAGTGCTGGGAATTTCCTTCAGCGTAAGGCCCTCTGAATAGACGTTGTGTCTTGGTGGAAACTTGGCTCTGCTTTTCATCCACTTCTAAACAGACGTCTGCCTACACACAGTCTGCACATCATAATAAACACATGGGGTGAACACCGTGTTTTCACCCAACAGAGGGAGCAGAGAGAGGCCAATGATGATCGCAACACAGCAGGTTACGCAGATGCGTTATTGCACAGATAATCTAGGACAAATTGTTATTTTTCTGTACATACACACTTCCTGTTCCTCAATAGAAATACCCTTTCAATGTTTCTGGGATATGATAGTGATACCCAGCAACATTGTTACTGGAATAAGGACTTTGCAGGTCTTAAATGGTAAGTTTTCTCAAGCTAAGACTGATAGGAAATCATTTTATTACTGTTTTTAATGTTTACAGTTATTGGCTGCAAGAGCATGCATTCATGATGTGGTGCAATTTACTATTTATCTATATGAATTTACTTCTGTATCATGCAGATAAACTGTACCTGTAATAGAACAAAACACATTGTCATGAACTCATCTTTGTGTGCAAACAGTGTCTAAATGGAAACATGGTAGGGATGGTGCAAAGTTAGGATGATGCGGGTTAGTTGCCTTCTTAGCACAAAAACTGGTCTTGCAGACATTATCTTAACAACGATAATGCACTGGATTAAAATGACACCCTAAACAGAGTGCTTCCGCGTATTGTGCATACAAGGATATGCATCACTGTAGTACATTCTGGCATATTTACGTAATTCAACTCCTCACATGAGCTTTAAATATTGTCATTGATTGATCAGGGAACACATTTTAGATTACTGGTAGTTTTTATTCCATTTGCTCCTACCCAAAGATTTGTTTTAGTTACGTCACCCAATTTTGTCAGCAGCAGTGGCAATCTGTTGACAACAACATAAAACTAGAGAAACTCAGATACAGAAGCAACATTACTGCTGTAGAAACCCTGTAAGTCCTCAAGGCTATCTTTTTCAAATTGTCCACAGCAAGCAGTCAATAACTATCCTGTCAACCAAGGTAAAGTACCATCAACTACTTTTGCTAAAGGAAAACAAATAAGAGTGAATCGAGTATAGCTATGTCATACTATGCAGAGGAAATGTGTCAAAAAGTGGTTGGAAGAAATGTGTCACTTTGACTCAAAGCCAAACTTAAACTAATGCTAAAAATGCTAATGTTGTTCTGTCTCTTCTTTATCCTAAACAACTTATAATGTTGTTATTAAACTTATCCAGCCCACTCAAGGCCAAAAACATGCTGCTTAAATCAGACCACTACTTTTCAAGGTTGAACTGATTACACAAGTTTGACAGTTACATGTTTTAGATGAACAGCCTGTCAGCAACTGGAATATTTCTGACAGAGCAGTGAACTTTAGTCAGATGATGAGTATAACCTGTTTCATTCATGCTTCACAATCTCATTCATATTCATACAGACGCACCTTGATTAGTTGACATTTCTCACAGCTGAAACCCTCGTACCAGCAATGCTGTCTCTAACGTCCTCCTATGGTGCTGATAGTTTGGGGTATTGTTGATTTTAATAAGATCTCATGTTCATGCATGTGTTTGTTGATGGGGGATCAGTTCTCCTAGCAGCAATGGATTCCTCAAGCTCCTTCACACAGCAAATCTTTTTCCACCTAATATAACAGTACAGATTTTTGCTATAAATGGTCAGATCCTTGACTGATGTGTTGCTGACTGACGTTTCAAGGTTTCAGGTTTTAGCTGTTGTTGACAGGATAACCTAGACGTCTAAACCTCTACATTTCATCAGATTTACCCAATCATTTTCACATTTTTAACCTTAAAATTCCCCTGAACTAAGAGTTCATTAACGTTTGTTATATTAACTGGGGTGGTTATGAGAGGAATGTGCTCAGCAGTGCCTGCGTTTCTTTTGTTAAACATTAATAGAGGTAAGAGGATATTGAATCATCATCTTTGTACCGTCCTGTCATATGTGGACATTCCATCATCAACAGGAGAAACGCTTCATTGATACACACCCTGTATGACTCATTCATTCAACGTGAAAACTACAGGTAGTGTCATAATGTCACAATGAATCACTTGTATATCAGAGACAGTGATTTGTGACAGCTACTGGCAAACTGAAAAGGCACTTTCATGGTACTTTATTGTGTGGCTCTTTCACAAGTAAAGTATAATAGGTGATAAATAAATGCTTTGAATGCTTTGTAAATGTACATAAATAGATAAGGGACCCGTGGATTTTTCCACAATGCTCTTGAAAATGGAAAACAAGCACGAAAAACACAAGGAAAGATCAGCGTAAAGTCCCATTGACCCTTGACTGAACTCTATTTCAGTAAATAAGGGTCTTGAGTCTAACATCGGCGTCACATCCTGACCTTAGTCTTAAAAATGAAAGCCCTTAGGATCTTGGGGGAGGGAATGCTTAAGCAATGACAGCCTATCATTGCCTCAGGCTGAGAGTCACACCGGGCCAAGTTACTGTTTACGCTACCACAGCCAATCACGTTAAAGACCATGCCAGGCCCGCCTCCTGCCTGCCACACTACTGATGGTGGCTGGAGAGAGAAACTATAAAGTTGCCTGTCAAGTGAAGGAGGAGTAGAGCAGATTGAACCATGAGAGAGAACTTTGCTTTTGTTTTATCCCAAAACATGGCCTTTCCTGACTGTATGAAACCCACTGAGCTGGCTGCAGAAAAGAAGGGGATAAAGTAAGTTAATGTGGTGCTTAGTAAGACTGATCGAGGTGATTGATGTCTTGTAAAAGATATAAAAATATGCTGCTATAAAACTCTAATGAGTGATTTCATTTTGTTTCCAGGAGGAAAAACTGGAGGAATAGAATACGATTTCTCTTGAAAACAAACTCTTCCAAGTCAGTTCTACATCTGATTACAACGAGACCTTACAGGTGAGACCCTTTTTATTTTGATTAATTTTTGTAAGGATGTATTTTATGGATTTTCTGCTTCATGGTAGTCAGTTTATTTAGTTTGAAATATATTGTTTTTGATTTTTTTATTAGTTTATAATTATAAATAAATAATTATAATCTAAATTTGTTTTTATTTTTACATGCACATCTGTTTAAGTTTTGGCACATATGTTGTGAAAGTATTGATTTAATACAAAACAAACTAAGCCAGATAACAATGACTGTATGTCCAATATCAATTGTTTAATTTTAAATGAAATTTGATTTGTTTTTATATTTTCAGTTTGACTTTTACATTTCTTATTATCAGTAGTAGTTCAGCAAGTTCCTTAAATGTGTGGATTTGAAAAATGAAACAAATTAACTTCTGCAAATCCTGCAATAAGCCAATGATTTATTAGCTTTTATAAGAGCATTTGGATTGTATTTACTCAATTGAAAGATGTTGCAGTGTGAATTTAAAGTTACATTGAGTCTGCATCTCTATGATGATCTAAAACAATCCATGTCTTCTTCCCTCAGGCCGACCGCTGATGACGTGCAGCAGTGGGCGCAGTCACTTGACAAACTACTCAGTCACAAATGTAAGAGTCATTCACTGTACTATTGGTACAAGATTACATTAAAGAGTCTCAAAGGTCACACAGTAATTGTGTGCTGAATTTCAGCCCTTTATTGGCCCCAATATAACAAAGCTGCTATAATGGCTTTTCACTTCCTTTCTCTTACACTAATGGGCAAACAGCGAGTGGATCAGTCCCTTGGATCATGGTGCCGGCCTTGTATTTAACACTTTTTCTTATTCTCTTTCTCCCTCCCACAGATGGAAAAGCTGCATTTTGTATCTTCCTGAAGTCTGAGTTCTGTGAGGAGAACATTGAGTTTTGGTCTGCATGTGAGGATTTCAGGATCCTCACGTCAAAGAAAGAGATGGCCTCCAAGGCCAACATTATTTACGAGGAGTTCATTAAAAATGAAGCTCCCAAAGAGGTAACAGCTGCCATTATAGCATTTAATGAATGCTTATTTTACCCGGAATAATTGTGACTAAAAGTTTGTGACTAAAATTGGTTTCCAAGGCTAATAACGACTGTTTCGTTGGTCACAGATAAACCTGGATTTCCACACCAAAAATGACATCGCCAAGAGCCTCCAAGAGCCAACTACTGCCTGCTTCCTGACAGCTCAGAGGAAGGTCTACAGCCTGATGGAGAACAACTCCTACCCCAGATTTATCTCCTCCGACCTTTACAAAGAACTGAGTGCAGCTGCCAGGGGAGAGCGCAAGCACATTAAGTCCTAATCAAACTAGACTCCCCCTCCTGAAGTCATTTGTTTACCACTGTTACTGTTTGAAGAGCTGAGGATGTTCATTCCAAGCACTGACTAGGGATAATATTCTTCGATGCAAATCCTGAGCAGGAAGCCATTTTTAGACCATCCTGCCGGGAGCTCCCCACCAATGAAGTCTGGATGATAAGGCTGGATGCTGTATGCTGCTGAAGGCGTTGCACAGATCATTTCCACCAGATGGGATTAAAGTTGCATTTTTTTGACTGGGCCATTACCTGCATTATTTAAATGTAGTATTTCGGGAAATGATGCGATTCTAAAGAACATTGTTAAAGATTAACTGCATTCAAGGCTGAGATGAATGGCAAAACACTAAATGTATCTCTAAGGACGATGCTGTTAGAATGTATTTGTGTGCTGATTTCCACTTGAAGACTTTGCACAGCTTTCATACACACAGGACGTGTTGTGTAAATGAAAACAATAATTTGCATCTGTTTACACATAATGTGTGATTTTAACTTATATATTCACAACTTACACTGATGAATGTATTTGACGTGAAATTACTGTGATAAATGTTATGTATTGTAAATATTGCAAATGTTGTTTCTGAATTTAATTTTGCAGGCAGCTGGACTGCTTGAGAAATAAAATGTATTCTAGTTCTGAACTGTCTCTGGTACGTTTATGTTGTTATTCAACGCAAGAATGTTGCAGTTTTTCCATAAAATGGAGTTCAAATTGATTTGCAGTATGAATTATGGTGTGTGCACCATTTGAGCTTTGGTATTTATTCAAGCTGGTCAGGGTGCTAAGTTTTCCTATTACTAACTCTTTTGGTAGGCCAGTGAAGAGGGCATTACAATAGTGTGACAAAATAATGCAAGTAAGGAAATAGGCAGGCAACCAAGACAGTTTCCTTGTGGAATACCAAAAGGCAAATCATGTTTCACAGTTTATACTTAACAAATATCAAATTGGAGAGGAAACACTTTTGAAACATAAACCACATTGGTTGATATTTGCATTTCATATTTTACCCAGCCATGTCAAGGTTCAAACTGAATAGGATAATGTTATGCTCATTCTCATGATTAACATAAATGGTCTACTTCGTCCTTAATACTTGGGAACACCAAATAATACCATAAGGGTGAGGACCTGTACATGTATTCACATTTCTCCTTGCTGCATTTAGTATAGATTGAAATATGATCAATGCCGTTTAGCTGTAGCTGAACTTACAGTATACCTTACACCATATAGGTTCCACATCTGTCTTCATACTGTAGCTATACTACTACTACATACTACGTACCATAGCCAGCAATAAAAAGCATGTTTAAAAGAAATGATCCAATCAAAAACCCAGCCCGATGTTGCTCTTTTCCAATAAAATTAGCTGTAGCAGCACTAACTCCAAAAGTTGCACAATTTAGCTTAAAAGTGGTCAAGTCGGTAACACTGACAGCCCATCTCTTCAGTCCGCGCAACAACTCCCCTAAAATGACTATTATGAACATAAACATATCATTATGACATAATGCAAAACAACAGTATTGTTACTATTCACAGCTGTCAAGCGAGCAGCTTGTGGAAGAATCCAGTGAAGTGCAATGGCGTGCATGGGCCAATTTTTAACTGTCATGATTTGATTTATTAAGGTTGGGGTGTAAAGAAAAATGTTTTGGTGTTACAATCTTAACCATAGCTTTAATATGAAAGAAAGAGTCTTTAAATAGATACCTAAAATGGTTAATCTGTCACCCAGACAGTCGTAAAATATTATGCAACTTCCTGTTAATTACTGTTTTTCTTGCATTTGAAAACATACAAAGGATTAATGTGTTTGTCACTTTGGTGTTTGGTTTAACAAAGGTCAGACACATACCATACATACACTGACTTATTTTAGAGACAATGAGTTTGATGTTAAGCTGCACAACAAAAACAACATTCCTAATTTTTATGGAACGTTTCATTCCTCTTCATGCAGCTGATAGCCCAACTCATCGCAGCTGAGATCCGGTACCTTAACAATGTGTTCAGTTCACCTTGACTGACAGCAGAGAGTCCTACTTCGCCTGCTGTTTGCCTGCTCTCTGAAACAGAGGCTGTGCAGCCATGAACTCGTAGTAGAGGCTGACAGTGGCCAGACAACCGGACGTTGATCCTGACAGGCGGACAGCTCCTGCGGCCTGCTGTCTTGATTTAATGAGGTCATCTTTTACACCAGCAGCTCTCGAGAAACGTATGTTGTGTTGGCCTTCCGGCAAGAGAAGTCAAAATGTGATCTTAATGTCAGACTGGCTTGGAAAGTATGTGAGCAACTGTACTAATAAACCAATTTAAAAGGTTTATTTTTCCTGCTTTAAAAACTACCGGCATACTTTCAGTCCAGACTGAAATTATTAAATGGACTGTGATGTAATTCTGCAGACATGATGAGTCATGATCCCAAGATGATTAGGGCTACTGACCTTTGTGATCCCGACTTTTCTTCCAGCACCAGCATGATTGACATTTGCATTCAAACAAAAATGTCTAGACAACCATTGGATGGATTGTTAGAAAATGTAGTACAGGCCTCCCTGCTCTGCTCAGGGTGACCTTTAGTAGCTTTGGTGACCCCCTTAACATCTCTTATAGGGTCATTACTTCATCAACATCTTTGTCCGATACTTTGATGGTCAAATACCTGCCAAATTAATGACTGAATCAGTTGTTATTTTAGTTTAGTGATAATAAGAAAATGTTTGCATGCTAACATGATAACGTTTGATGTTGACCATGGTAATCTGTATACCTGCTGAACATCATGTTAGCATGGTCAGCAAGAGCATGTTGACCTTAGCATTTAACTCAATGTGCTGCTCTGGCAAAACACGGAGCTGCTAGGATTGCTGCAGACCTTGCTTGTATCATGATCTGTATGCTACATATAATAACTGTTTTTCTTGTAATGTATTGTGCCTGCATTGACCTTTTGAATGTCTGACATTTCAAGGAGCAGGGATATCTCTTTCAACTGCCTCCTCGAAGCTCAATGCTAAATATAAAAACCTTTCATCTTTTCCATCAACATTAAAAGAGCCTCACATTTTCTAGCTCCAGCTTCTAGAATTTGCTGCTTTTCTGTTATATTTTACTGTAAAATATAATACTTCTGGGTTATGGACTGTTGGTTTGGACAAAGAACAAGCAACTTCATCAAAGGTTATTTGCTTTATATCGACCATATTGCCACTTTCAAGGCCCTTTTCCTTGTCTGTGTATGGAACCACCACTTTTTATGGGCCTCTAAAACCCTTTAAGACACTGCATGTGTTAATGAGCAGCAAAAATATACTTGACTTGACCTCCAAACTAGGCCTACACAGCACACATTTCGTTACACAGCATGCTATTTATAGCACTTTTTGTTGCATTTGCATGATTGTCAGCATGCCACAAACATTCCTTGTTATGTTAGTGATAGCAAGATAATTGCTATGTTTGAAAGCATTGTTAGGTTGTGGTGGTATTCACGAACACCCTGTAGAACTGGAACATTGTAATTATGAATCCTATCAGCTAGCTCATCCATGTGGCCTGACCTAACAAAGGGGAAATAAAACTGACACTGTTCTTTCTCTCTCCGAGCAGGTAGTAAAACCTGTGGGTTAGCATTTGTTGACGTGAAGGTTCTTAGCAACGGACTACTGGGCTCGGATCCAAAGAGTACTTAAGGTGTGTATGTAAACAAAGGTGCCAGAAATAGAAAAGCACCACGTTCTGCTTTGGTCGTCACACGGGCAGATACGTCAGAGTAACGCAGGCCTTTAGACGTTCGCTATGTTCAAGAACAACACTTCAGTGAACTGACCGTGGTTATTTTGCGCAGTACAGAACAGATGTTAGCTTACAGGACAAATCACAGAGGCCACTACAGACTCCCACGTTAAAAACATCAACATGGTGCTACGGGAAGCTATCCAAAGAACACACATCTTAATGATGCACTTATAAGGACTTGGCAGCTTGTCAGTGTTCTCTGCATCGGTCAAACAGATTTGACTTCAAGATTGTTTTGAAAAGGTTTGATATTTATCAGAGCAAAAACATACTTATTCATTTACAGTGGAGAAAAAAAGGGTTTATCAGATGGCTACAATCCTTGCAGTTGCTCTGCCTTAACAGTAGGTGGTGGCAAAGACCTACCATGATGTATTTACTGTCTTTCTTTGAAGATTTGTCCATAAAAAACCACAAATTCACAAACATCTAGACATTTTATTATGAAAATAAGACAGAACGTAATTTGAGCACATTTTTTTTTCTTTCTATCATGCATTACAGCTGATGGACACATGGAGAGAGAGCTTCTTTTTTTTTGCCGGACAGTCTCTGCTACACCTGCAGTGCAGTTCTTAACGTCTGTATGTTTCGCAGGAGGCCACAGGGCGGAAGTGCTGCAGACCATCCTTGGTCATGAATATGAATAAGACTGATTATGACCAGTATCTGTATGTGACTGAAGGGATCTGGATGCGTTTGTGTGGAAGTCCTTTTTGTTGCTCACTTGGCCTCTTGGGCTTTTTTGGCGCTCTGTTTCTCCTTTGCCTGGTGAGAAAAAAAACAAACATGTTTATAATTGTGTAAAACCTACAAAAGAAATACATGAAAAATATGTTTTTATGTTATACTTCATTGTGAATAGCAGTTGTAAGCATTGTTGAAACAAAATAACTTCAAAGTCGTATTCATGAACATTTCTCCTTTACTGGACAGAATAAATACTGAAGCTCAAAATGCTCTTTCGTTTCATTTGTTGATTAATTTTCCTTCTTGAGCCTCTTGACATTGACCAAAGTATTTCATTATTTATACATGAGAGTCCCTGAAAACTACAAGATATCCCATTAAAAATAATGAGGAGTAAAACCCCGACGATTTTTCAAAATGTCAAGGTGATTACGTTTTTCAGACGCGCATGCACAGAAGGCGAGTGGCGTTAAAGATAGCCACAAAAAGAAAATAAATTACCTTCTCTACCAAAGGTATTAACTGTTGGTACTCTGCCAGTGTCTTCAGGAGCTCCATGATAAAGGGAAGGTAGTTGTGCTTTCTCCGAATGTTTTCAATCTGTAAGAAAAACATATCAAAGTGAGAAAACTACCCATGACCGATGTGAACGAGGAAACTTAAAGTCTTACACTTGGAGGTGAGCGCAGCCTCTACATATATCATCTCCTTGTTGTTATTCAAAAGTTTGTTTTCCACAGACACAAATACACTGTAGCCTTAAGAGGCAATTTCCCTGCATTTATAGAGCAGTGAAAGTCACATGAATGTAATAGCAGGAAATGTGGTGTTGAGGAGGAACCCACCTTATATCTTTTAAGTTTCTGATTTTCCTCTTCGATAAGGAGCTGGTACTTGGCAATCTCCGACTGAATGGAGCTAAGAAACGTGGAGCTCTGGTCCGTGTCCATTGGTTCATCCTATGAAACAGACAATAGGACCTTATCAGTGTGGACGCAAATGAAAATAAAGACTCTGATGATGGATCAGTTGGAGAAAGTTAGCAATACAGTGGAGAACATACATACAACTCCTGCATTCAACATTGTGCAGAAGGATGAGCATCCAAAAGCACTTCTCGTGCTGTATGACCCACTTGAAAATAATACACGCTCAGAAATAATTGTGTTATAAGTATTGATGCATTATAGTGTCCACTACTTCAAATGTTGCACTCTAAACAGCGGGGTTTATTTGTATTAATTCAAACACTGCTTGGTAGCATAACCTTGAATAACTCATTATGATTTATATTTGTAATAGCAATCTAAATCTTCCAAGTAACTAAAGCAACAGTGCAATATCTGACCACAAAATGTAGGGGTGAAGTACGTAAAAGCATAATGTGAATGTAAAGTACCTCGAAATAGTACGTAAGTATAGTGCTTGAATTATTAGAGCCAGCAACTTTGCGCCACTGGCAGAAGTATCCTACTCCTTTCAGTGTGTGTGCAGAAGAGTTGTCATTGATGAAGTAAAACCTTGTGTTTGCTGACCTCCAGTGGTTGAAAGCTTCACCATTCTGCAGTCATGGAGATGGGTAATATAACCAGGGTGTGATCGGTAAGCCTTGACGTCACAATTGTAAGGTGTGGTTTGTTACAGGTGCGCCATACTTAATTTTCCATCAACACCCAACAATGACGCTGAGTGTAACGCACCAGGTAATACAGACCACACCCTTTAACTAAAAATAACTGCTTCTAAAAATGGATTAGGTCCTCCCTCTCAAACTACTTTTGCTTGACCTTGATGGATGGGAAATAATATGAAGTCAAGGAGTGCTTTTGAGGAGAATTCATAAGGACTAAGAAAAAGAAAACTGCAGTGTTTGGAGAATCCTGCACCTACATTAGGGTGCGTTATAATGTGATAGGGAGGGTCTCGTTTCGCTTTAAATGTTTCTGCCTCAATAAATTGTGCGATGGCATATCCCCTTTCCTTTCAAAATGACATTTGAGTGTACCAAAGGCCAGAGAAGGAAGCCTTAGAACACCTTTCCTTAGCATTTAGAGAATATTACCAGCTCTTTTGGGTCATTTCAATAAGTTAATTGGTAATTAAACCTCTGCCATGGACTTTGAGCTCGGGGTAAATGTATTCCTTGACCCTTCTATAAGAAGATACAATGGAAATATGTGACATTTTTATTATATTGCTGGACTTCTTATCCATCTTATTCCCTTAATTCCTTAAAAGACTTCCATGATCAATAGTATTGTTATCTCTTATGTGCCTTAAAAGACTCCCATTCAGAACAATCAGTGTGTTCTTAATGTTAAAGAAACTGTGGCAATTTGAATTATGCCACCATCATTGCTTTAAACCCAAAGCAGGTGTTGTGGACAAATACATGAAAATGTTTTGTTTGTTTGATTATAATCTCTAACTTTTGAAAGCTGGAACCTGATGCATTTCCCACGTAGCCTCACAGGGAGAAAGTAAGACGATGAACTACTCTACGCCGTCAATTATTATTTTTCCTGACTCACCTCAGTAAGCTGGGTCTGGAGCTCTGTGATTTTTCTCTCGTATATCATCTTTCTGTCTGACACGATGGCCATTAGGTTGAACCGGATCTCTCCTTCACTGTACCTGAACAGGGAGAACATTTTTTAAGCATTTGGCAGAACAATGCTGTAGGTAGGGGAACAAAATTGATCTGCTTTGTACAATCAACAACTTTTAAAAATGACAATAAGTCATATGAGACGGATGTCAGAGCTTGTCTGAACACTCATTTCTACACCACTGCTTCATTGTATTGAAAGAAAGGGATTCATTAAAAGCAATACAATTCTACATTAACTGAGGATTTCATTAACTCAGGATCGATCTAACATAAATGATAAAGACAATCACTTCTGTATTCTCTTCTCGATCACTGGGCGAACAGCGCTGATCCAATCATCCTGGTTGCACGCACCTGATGAAAACACAGACCAGAACTGAAAATACTGCAGGCGTCTGTACATACAGTCCCTGCACTGTACATCATCATCATCATAAAGCCGACACTTTTAGAGGAAATGGGCCAGGGCCAACAAGAGGAAATCGTATAAAGCAATAAAAAAGGCAAAAATAGCACAAGATTACTTTTTTTTCTGCTTACCCAGGTCAATTGGTCCCTCTCGGAGTCCATCCAGCTCATATAGCCTTCCGTTTACCGGAACATAGCTCACAAAGTGAAAGGCGTCCTCGTCTTTCGCTGTCGACTTTGCATCAAATTCAAACATTTGCTGCCTGAAAAAACAAAAAAAGCAGAATTTTGAAAGCAATAGTAAAGGGGTTTTTTTCACCATGCATCACACAAACAAATGTTGATACCGTGAAACAGGTTGGGATGTAGGAATGCTCCAAAACAAACACAAGTCCAATCCAAGTCAATATAATGTACGTAGATAATAGTAAACATGTTTAACCCATAAAGGGGCCCTTTTAAGCTTTTGGGGGTGTTCCCTTTCCTGTAGTGTGTTATATATTGTAGGATTGAGTGCATGTAAATGGTCTGCAAAGGGTACAATCCCAAAGCTCTATCCAGACGGAGTTTCTCTCCCAGACACACGTACCCTGCCTGTCAATTGGACTGCTTTGTTTTCTTCTCTATAACATTCAGTGACATCACTATGTTACACTTCTATTGGCTAGCGCTCCAATACTTTGTACTTGATAGGCTAAGGAGAGGGATATCTCTAAACTGTTGACCAATCACAACAGAGCCGGCCAGGTAACAAATCAGAGCAGACTGGGCTCTGGTTTCAGACAGAGGTGCTGCAGCACAGGCAGTATGATAAAAATAAAAACCTTTTTGAACATTAAAGCATATAAAGAAGTCACAGTAGAGGCACAAAACACACATATGAAACTGAAAATTAGCATTATATGTCCTCTTAATAAAATAAATATGTTTTAAATGACTAAGTCAGTTGTGAAAGGGCTTGACATGGTGACCAACAAATGACCCAGCCTCACATTTGCAATTTGCATAAAACGAGACAGGTGCATTAGCAGCAATGACTTTCCACAGTCAGAATAAAGAGCTAAAAATATCAGGGAGTCATTCAAACATAGCTGCCTGGATGTGATGGAGCGGGAGCTTACCTGGCAAAGCTGTTGTGAACTTGTCGGATCACTTCGGAGTTGCTAAGAGCCAAACCTTTCATCTGAGGAGAGGGGGGGGGGGGGGTACAGGATTATAATGATGAATGTATAATACTTGCCTAAAGATGCGTTATGAAAGGCTAAATGGGACATTTTTTCCTTTTTTCTAGAACCAAGTCAAACTTACAATAAGTGTTGATATGCAAGTCGTGTCAAAAAGGTACTACCTTTATTAAATAACAAACATGTTGCTTTATATAATTTCCCTGATTTATTCCCTTGTAATTATTTGTTGCCCTTTCTGACTGGTTTAGATATTTTTTAGGACAGCTTTGAGTTTTTAAGATCAAGGGGGAAGTTGAGCATCATAAATCAGTTTTGCCTAGTTCTTTTGAACATGTGTGGGACAGACAACTGAGTAATCAAGGTTTCGGATGTAAGAGGATGAAACTGTCAGAAGATATTGCGCCAAGAGAGAAATTTGTTTTTCTCATGCATGATGTGTCACTTCTTACTTGAGTTACAAGCAAAATGCTGGTGTCACTTTAGTTAAAGGTTTAATGTGAGTGGGTAGACAATACATTCCTGCACTAATGCATACAATTGCACGACAGATTTTTTGGATTCAAGGGAAAAATACCGTGAACGTACAGCGGCGTCGAAGCTCTGTGAAAACTCTCTGAACTCTGTCAGTGTGTCACCAACCAACATGTCAGAATGGAAGCAGTTGAGCAGAACGCTGACTATCGCCTGGGTGGCACAGGCGTTGTTAATGACCTGAAAAAATACCAAGAAAACTCATTAATTATTACACACGTACAAAAAAACCTCCCCACTGTTTAACAAACTTAATCAAATTCTGAAAATCTGTGTGACTGGATCCAGATCTTCCTATGTTATGTGCAATTACAATTGGGTTTCTGTTGTTTCTAGTCAGTGTGTTAATGATGTGCATTTTATGTTTTTATTCGTTTTTTTATCTCATGAAGTTATACTTCTGATCCATCTTGAGGCACATGTGTGTATGAACTTATAAAGAGACAAGTTTAACATATCATACATATAAGCAGATATAAGTTGCTATTTTCTTGGCTATGGACTTACAGATGGCAATTTCTTGTCAATAGTAAAACGACACCACAATGTGCCCAAAAGGACATTGTTTTATATGACATTATAAAAATACCTGTTTTGCAAAGAAGATTTGATCAAGCCTTGAATCCTGAACGATAGATCCTGCTGGCTCCTCTCCTGGCTGCCACTTGAAGAGGAAAATCAACCCATGAACTGGTCTGAAACAGAAAAGATACATTAATGAAAGAATCCCTTGAGAGGAATTATGAACTGTATTGAAGCTGCAGGTATGAACATACTTCAAGTTGTCAAAATTCTCTGGCTCCATACTCCATATCTCTTCAACCTGGGCGCCTTTGCAACCTGGCAAGGAAAAATACAGCATCACATATTAATTCATACTTAAAGAACGGAGTATCTGACTTTTTAAATCGTAAACTTAAGGGCCAAATGTTCCCAGTGACAGGTTGACAGCAGAGCTAGGCGCAACTATGTCATTCATGAGTGATGATTTGTTTTCACGCGCCGTTGTTTTGAACGCTGAGTAATGCTAGCCAGTTAGCTTGCCTCATTAAGTTAGCTTTGTCAAATACTGCATGCAACTTTTTAGAGAATGCAGCGTGTGGGTGGTTGCAGAGACGGCATAGCCTTTAAAATGTGTTTCGAATGCTCTCCATGGGTTTGTTTTTATTATTGCCTAGAAAACCAGCACAAGCTAATTTGTAAGTTACCGTTAGCTTGAAAAGAGCTAGCAAGCTAGCGCTGTCGCATAGCCACCATGCACTAAAGGAGCAGCTAGTCACTCACCGAAACCCTTTATCAGTTCTGTGAACACGCCGGGGTCACTCTCCATCAGACACCACTCTCCTGCGCTTCCAGCCATTCTTTACAATATTGTTTATTCAACCTACTTACACATATACGAGATGCTAATATCCTAGCTTAGCAGTACAACCGCTAGTCAAGCTAATTTTACTGAAACACTAGTGACCTCACGGATACGGTGCAATGTGGGGAGCATGGGTGCGCCCGTTTTATTTTACAGCGTATACCATCCAAAAACCACACTTATTTGAGAAAATATATTTCAAAAATAGTTTCTTCACAGAAAAGTTTCAAGGTTATGGATGTATCAATATCTGCAAAAAGAAAAAAAAAGACCAATTTTTGAAAGTAATGTGCCCACTCCTGAAGTTTCAACAATCTCCGCCCGCCTAAGCGAGCGAGGGTGACCAATGAAGCACACTTCGGTGTAGAGGCAAGCAAGACATGATGGCAGATGTTGATTTCCATTAATATTTTTTTATATCCATAAATACACATTTCAGGCATTAAAAAAACATTTAAGAGTTGTTGTTATAAATGAACCCATAAATATTGGTATGCATAATACGGTCCGGCATCATGATTCAATCTGCTTTTCATTCAAGTTGATATAAGTTAAATGGATGGTTCATCAAAGAAATTAAGAACATAACAAAGCTTCAGCTAACATTTCAGATAGATTGACTTTTTAAAATGTTTTGACGGATAGGTAAAAAATATTACAAAATCGTAATATTTTTCATATCGATCTATGCAAATAGCAAACATTTCTCCATAGAATCAAAGATGTTTAAATACATTTACAAGTTGATGTGCTAAACATAAAAAAATAACAAGTTATATTAAATGTACAATATATGAAGAATGACCTCAAATATTGAATCAAACTTGTCCATAATTCACAAACCAATGATGTTCACAGTATGATCTTGATGCTGAGAGAGATCATGTTTTTTTATAACTGTAATATTGTTCAAAACAACCATGCACATGAGAAGTAGTTCCACTGTTCACAATTTTAGTTTAAAAGATGGCAGCTTTAATAATAACAATAGTACTGTACATCCCTGGATGAAAATGTATGTAGCCTAACATCAAGAATTCGATGCACTTTGATAAATATATAACAGTCATGCTCAAGTAATGTGGAACTTGCAACACAGGATCAAGTAAATATTCCACAAACACAGGATTGAGAAGAACCACAAGAACGGTTAGTCATTTGGCTGACGCAAACTGTCCACTGCCCGAGCCGTCAGCACAGCAGGGGGCACACTGCTCGATCAGGGGCCGCAACTTCCCCTGCTGATGGAGTTGTTTGGTATCAGAGCCACCCCCGATGCAGTTTCCGTTAATGAAGACTCTTGGTACCTTAACACACAGATCATGTTGTACCATTAGGTTTTAAACAGATGAAGCTTTTTAAAAAGGCACCTGACATCCTGAATAATGGCCCACTAGATTCATTTACTGCTAGTCTGACGAGTTTGGTATTTAAAAAAAAACAACGTAATTTTACTATTGACTATTGGAAAAGTATTTTCTTTTTATATGTAGCTGTGTATTGGAATTGCTACAACTAATTTTGTCATGTGGCTCTGTCTGTACCAACATATGTTGTAACTGATTTCGAGTGGATCCAAAAGTATTAATGTGCTGGGCCAATTTGGGCATATTTTTTGGGATCAGTAGCCTATTAGCTCAATTAAATCTGATAAAATCTTGATCCTTTCAGAGAAAATAATAGTGCCAGTTCATGACAACTTGCGCCGGTAAACACCAACTCTAATCTCCTTTTCTTACTAAAAAACTAAAGCAGTGTACAAAACATTCAGCTAGCTTAGCATTTTTAGGAAGGTTGGCCGTATCAGCTGTCTCTTATTAACGTTATTGTGTAAATAGTGATGGCAGGCCAAAATGAAAAATGTTCTATTGTCTGCTTAAAATGCTCGGACAGCAAATTTGAACTTTGTACTAGGTCAAAAGTAAATTAAATATGTAAATTAGTTTAACATGCAGATACACCACCATTATGTCATAAAGTCTAGTTTTAATGTAGATCTTAATGCTATTTACATCTCGTAACTCCTGATAAAATGCCTGTTGAGGGGCCAAAGTGTATAATAATACAGATGATATGTACTGGTGACTGTACAAACATATTTTTCAGTCTTATACAAAATATGCACACCATCTATACTATCACAACGTTATATCCATTGAATGTCTATAGTTGATACCATTAAAAACTATAGAACGCCAAAGTACAGCTTATTTTGGTGTTAATGTTGATTCATTCAACCATTTTGAGTCAAGATAAAGATATGAAACCTTGGCTGCAGCCCAAACCAAACACTAGTCAATTCAACTTAATTTGAACTTCAATTTAGAGCTGCCAGAAAGGAAAAAGCTGTCATGTATGCAGTTTTTGTGTTGTTGTTGTTTAAATAGATGCTAAAATGAAAGACTGTGAACTTGAAATTGCAAACCCAAAACACAACTTGCGGCTCTTACCGTTCTGGCACCGGTCACCTGAGCTAAGGCCTCTTGCAGTCTCCTCCCGTCATTGTGCTCATCCAGTTCAATCACTTTGTAGGTCGCACCAATTTCATTGAACACATTCTTGGCCATTTTGCAATAAGGACAGGTTGTCTTGGAAAATATCACAACACAGTTCTGTGACACCATCTCCTGAAAGGTCAGGCAAAAAAGATTTAATTAAATCTCAGTGGAACATAGAAATAGTCCACAAATACCAGACCCTATGTAAGTTGCAGGGCAAAGGTGAAAGTGAACTGTGGGTACACCTTAATATGAGTTGTATATTGAAGAATGTGGAGCAGCTGGATATGCTATAATGGTTTTAACTTAATAGAAGTCAAGAAACACAATTGGATATGTAGTTAAACTGGTTGCTTCTATTGAAAAAACATAGTTGTTAAGATAATTGCCACACTTATGTTGTAATTTCCTGCAAGTAAGAGATCTGTAAACACAACTTACCTGGACATACTGTACACATGATGAACCAACCTGAGATGTCGATGATGTAAAATTTCCCATTCTGAAAAAGACAAATCACAATATATGATCATACAGTGTTCCAAGGCATTTGGTCCATTAGTAGACACATTATAAGGAGTGACGCAGCTAAATAGGTTTGTGCAAACACCTAAGAAACCTGAAGATGTCACTGGAAGATACGAGCTGAAGTCTAAAAATCAGCGGCAAAATAATATACAACTGGACTATCACTGCTGGTCTGAAAATGCTCATATGCATTGCAATTTTGTAAATTTCAAATATCGCTGTGCCTGGTCTACTACTGCAGTAAAGTTCATGTGCTAGGTAATCCAGGATTAGCAGTACACATGCTCTTCACTGGCGCTAGTAATTGGCTAAGATTTGATGTTGGCATGCGATTTGCCGAACTCCATTCAAAATTTGTCAAAATCAAGACTGCCAGCTACAGAGAAAATGAACAACACTTCTAAAAGTGTGGCTGTAAGTGCTTAATGAAACGTGACTAACTCATTTTAAATTCGGTATGGATTTAATTCGCTTCCCAGTGAACGTTTGAGTTCAAACTAAATGAACGTGTTATTGCTTCACTACGTTAGGTGGGAGATAAGAGATATAGCATAACGCTACACATTGACAACAGTCATGCATCTGTCAAAGGTCGTCTTAGTTTTCGAAATTATGCATTTTAAAGTGTAACATGCAAGCCGAACTTGCCATAGGAATCCATGGATTCGTACAATTAACAAAAATAGGTGTTTGGCATTCCGAAACACATTAAACTTTTAATATATGTGAAGCAGTAGTGCAGCATTACTTTCGAGCATGGTAAAGTTGCGGTAATCTTGCGATAAGCGTAGTAAATAAACAATGATTACTGACATAAACGGTACGTCTACTTAAGTTAAAGGTTTTTTATATAATAGTGTTGTTGTTTTGTTAATCTTATTCAACGAGCTAGGTAATAAACCAGTCAAGCTAGCGAAAATGACCTTCGGCAGCCGGTCCATGCCACCCTGGATAGACATCCTGCTCGAGCAAACATGGCTAAAAAAGAAAGTATGGCCAAAAGATAATCGATGTGTTGGCCTGGATGAAACATGCGGTTAGTGTACAAACTGTTCTTAGAAACAAACCACCCCTGGCGCTTACTGTACGTTTGCTATTCCCCTTTATTTACACTGTTTATGGCTGAAGCCCCTACCTTACGTACCCACCGGAAGCAGTTCCTTACGCAACCCGCAGTTTGAAAGCAACGCCCACAACCTCAGCATCACTGAAACCATAATAAATAAAAAGGTCAACACCACAAAGCTGGAGGAGTTTCAAATGTGTAACACTATAAATTCAATATGATGAAGCTATACTATTTGAATGATGTCTAAAAAATTCAACCTGTATTTTCTTTTTTTTTATAGGACTTGGCATATTTGATTATATAAACAAGCACAGCTTTTATGGCAATAACACTGAATTATGGATACTCCGATAAATACATTTAAATACAATGACCAAGACTGTAAAGTCATACCGTTCTTATGCAGTGGCAATGAAAGGGGCAGTCTCCTTTCTTTTGATGTTTTTTATTTGTATGAAATGCTCTTTTGGATGTGGACCTTTTTTCTCATGAATGTATAGTTGGTCGGACTGCCAAGAAGCCTCCATAGTAAAGGAACGTTTACTAAAAGGCCCTTTTGGATGTATTTTGTGAAGAGTAGTAGGCTCTGTAAAGTGCCTCCATAAGCATTCATCTGTTGTCATCTTGCAATGCACTGTATATCTAAATAGCTATCACTGTACAAAACAGTATTTAATGTCATCTTATATTTGTCTTTACGTTCTGTTCTTGTATATATCATATTCTATTTACTTCTGTTTGCACAATTATTATTAATATTTTTTAATTGTCTTATTTTATTTATGTTTTGAATTTGTTTTATGGCTTTATTTCTTATATAACTATGTTGCATAGTTGGAGGATCTCGGGATTTAAGATATGCATTGCCATTACTGCACTGTAGCTTAAGTTCATATGACGTCAACACTTTCAAAAGCTTTGATGCACAGGCATCAAAGCTCGTACAAATGCAAATGATTTATTAGTAGGCTCAAAGGCTATGGAATCAATCCCAAATCTACATATATCAAATGATACGTCACTTCAGACACCTTTTTTATTTCAAAGCCAGGCGAGAATTTAATGATTTCAGAATGGATTCACACCATAGCTACGAGAGATGTGCAGTTTTGGGTTGGAATGAGTAATACCCCAAAAAATCCAGAAATGTTATGGAAGTCAGTGGAGAAAAGTGCTAGGGTGGAAATACCTTCTCACAGCATTGATACACATGATGAAACACAGGAAGGATTGGACTTTGTGTGTGTGTGTGTGTGTGTGTGTGTGTGTGTGTGTGTGTGTGTGTGTGTGTGTGTGTGTGTGTGTGTGTGTGTGTGTGTGTGTGTGTGTGTGTGTGTGTGTGTGTGTGTGTGTGTGTTAATAAAATAACTTAATCTCATTGGATGGCCAAAGGGTTGCTATGGCAATGATTAACCCTTACTACCAAGCTGTCAAATGAGTCATGTCATCGTTAAAGTAAGTGTTCCCATATAGAAATAAAGACAAATCCTCCAGTACTGGTCATTGTGAAGGCATTTGTAGCGCTTTCTAGTTCATTTATAAATGTTATGTCATATGTGTCTCTTACAGCAGTAGAAACACAAAGCTGAGACACAAATACCAAATAGTCTTGACTGACCAGATAATATGACAAGGGGCTAAATCTCTGAAAAGTGACAACAATTTAAAAGAAAGCACATTTAATGTACCATTTCACGCACAGTCAGGGACATGGGTGCACCCTTCCTCATGTAAAACAGGTTGGTAATGAGGCATGGAAAAACATTTCAAGCTGCTATGAAATTCTGATGTGGAACTGATATTGGTTGAAAAATTGTTGGTGGATGTCTTCGCACCACTGGTTGTATCTAATTTGTGTTTCCTTATAACACCTATAGCTTCCTGATATAGATGTATGCATCCATGTATGTAGATTGACCTAAACACATTTGATAAACCTACCTAAATGCAGGATGTTGTATAATAAAGTTACATTAACAATACATCAAGGAATCCGATTAGGAGAACATCAGGAGCGGTAACTGTTAAAAAAAATGGTGTCGTTAGCTGTGGATAATTTGTTTTTGAAAAAGACTGAGCAGCCATTAGAGTGATCTATGTCACACATCTCTTTGGCATCAAGCCTCTGATGCTTCAATTTGACAAATTAGAGCCAGCATGTGTGGTTGCGTTGTTGACATTGCTTCTTGTGGTTTAACATTTGTTTCTGATGCAAATCACTAAGTGTTTGTCAACTTCATTTATTCATGTCATGTTTTTCCTGGTTCATGGCCTGGATACCTGTCCCTGTGATAGTATAAATAGACTGTCGCATTGATACTCATCAGCAATTCACACCTCAAATCCTCCTTACAGATTGATGGAGGAATTGCTCAGAAAAATGAGAGACCACTGCAGCTTTATCAGTTTGATTGTTTTTTTTTTACTAATTATAGGTATGTCTTTGAGTGAAACACATTTTTTAAACAGCATTTCTCTGTGTTGGAATTCAACAGACACTGTTATTCCTGCAATGCATGTAGAGATAAATATTTAAGAAAAAACTGGAGCTGAACAGTATGTTATCCACAGGGAGGACATGTTAAAGCCACGCAAAGAGTTAATCGGGTATTGCTTAACAGTTTTCACGTTGGAATTCAAAAGAGCTTATAGTTGGCCTGAATGAAATGTCGGCAATCATAGAGAGGTGGGAAACAGATCACAATTTCAGAAAGTCTCTCCCAAAAGACATAAAACAAAGCATGTATATTATGCAAATGTGTGAAAACCCACCAAAATTCGCATTAGTTTCCTTCCCCACAAGTATGCTTTTTATGATTTGTTGTTTGTGATCTACTAAATGCAAAAGTGGATTTAGTAAATAGTGAAGATGTTACGTTTGCTTCAGTTTTTTTCAATCTGTTACTCATTCAGTCTCTCTGAAATGTTATTTTTAGAAGGAAAGATGTTCGAGTGCTACTCTGGAAGACACATATGGAATTTATGGTAAAGAATATCACTCAGCAATTATCCTATAACACAATGCACCACTTTTTCAAAGGGAGAAGAAGAGTATTTCCACTTATCCTATCACTGCCAATCTGATGCCACACCAGTGACTTCAGCAGAGTAATTTGTCCCATAACAAAGGCCGAATGCAACCTTTCCCACTTGAGTAAAATCCAGATGATCATGGGTGTTTGAATGTTTTTTGTAAAACATTTGTTTGGGTTTATCACATGAAAAGTGACAAATAAGTGTGTACAAAATGAAAAATGAGAAAAAGAGAGATGGCTCTTATTTCTTATTTCACCTCTTCCCAGGCTAATCACGACATGAAGACAGTGTGAATGAGGGATTTCAAATTTAGGGAAGTAACAGATATGATTGGCTACAGCTTCCACCCAACCCGACATCAGAAAACACTTCTGAAGAAGTATACTGGCAGTTCAAACAAAAAATATGCAATCACCTTTTTTTTGTGTGAAAAGTGTCACTGATAAAGTCAGATTTCCCACACTGTCAGACATCTCCTCACAACAATGCTTGACAAAGATAAATCACAAACAAATGGGATTTTATTGATTTTTTTTTTTTTTTCTGGTTAGCTCTTCTACACCCTCAAGCCTCATTTAAGTATTCACAGATTGGCCTCTTTGATTGACTGTATTACAATTTCCTAGTACTTTGATGTCAGTGTGTATTATAATAAGTAGGCCGTTTCTAAAAAAGATATAAGATGTTAACAATTGGATTGGTCACTGAAGTGGTAATCATGAAAAAAAGGTATGTTTTGATTAATACAGCACACTTTGAAAATGTAGTGAAATAAAACAAGTGGGCAGTTAGATTTTTAACAAATGTATTGCTTTATTTCTGTCATGTCAATTTTTGTGGACAGAAAGTGTTGACTCTTAAGTTGTTTGCTCAGTCTTGCGTCTCTAGTCCAATTTTATTTTCTCTGCAGCTGTTAGCGGTTTCTGTCAGCCAAGCATCGAGATACTAAAGAATCTGAGAAATCTGAATCGTAGTGTCCATTGATCAACACATTGCTCTTGGCCAATGCTTGATTGAGTGCTGTGGGGTTTCTGCTTAACAGGCATTTGGTAAAGTGCATAATAACTCATTTTTAGTCAGTTCATCAATAAGCTAACACTAAAATCTATAGCACTTATCATGCAGAAAACTAAAGTGTGTGTCACTGTAATTTTTCACTCCATGTGAGTTTCGGTCAGAATGGGCTGGTTCAATTCCAAGTCTGCTTAAGACCAGTTCTCAAGGGGTCAAGACTGAGCCAACAACATAACCAGATTAAATCAGGACCATTTCAAGTCCAACATCTGCAATTACACTATACTCTAGGCTAGGTTTTTAATCTTCTTCTGTACATTTTTGATAGAAACATTACATTGAATAAAATGTGTCTTGTGACCAGAATCCCATCTCCCATTGATTCCTCTGTTAGGAACCAATCAACTTAATCAATAACAACCTAATAAGCTATGGCATACTATATGATGGCTCTGTGTTTTTTCAGTTGTATTTTTTACTGCCCAACTAGTGAATGAATTCAGCTTTCAGTTAATTTGAGATGTTTCTGCTGCAGACAGTTGAAGGCCTTTCCATCTATTATCCTCTAGATGATTTATAATCAGGAAAAAGAAAGCCTTAAAATAACTTCTCTATTATCTTAGCCTTAGAACATGCCACAGGTACATTATGGAGAATTTCCAAGATCCTATAATGTATCTGTTAATTTAAAAAGGCCCCAAACTAACATATCAAGTGAAATGGTATAACCTGAAACAAAGATTGACTGTGACAAGATCTGTTCAAATAAAACACAAGTGTATGACAAGTGAAAGACGTCAGAAAGTGGCCTCAGGACCAGGCTTGAGTACAAGTATAGCCCGCCAGACATCTAAAAATAAATACTTTTTTGTTGAGATGACAGCAAGCATACAGGGTTCAGACAGATGGAATGAGATAAATCTGCCAGACTTCTTTCTGATTTGTTTGGTCTCTGAGAGCCTAATTCCGCACAAAAAGGGCCTCTTAAAAAATGTTGTGCATGGCAATTGACAGTAAGTTTTAAATGGATCAGAGGTGCCATTTCTTTCTGGATCTGTACTCCATTGTTTACTGCTTATGCAACCACTGCCTTCAAAGGCAGCATGGCCACAGAGTGCAAAACAACAGATACTATGGCAGCAATATATTTCTGAGACAGAACAATTTATGGGACCATCACTATTAATCATTGCCTCGGAAAGGAAGATTGCCTAACTCATCCGGAGCCCCCATAGAAATGTAATTCTCCCTCTGCCTAAAGTGCTTATAGGGGTGAGCCGCAGATGCATTTTGCCAATACTCGGGCTTGGTCCGACACTGGCATGGCAATAAGCTGTGTTGATTTAATATCCATTTGCCGCATGCATTTTCTTGGACGTGTAATCAGTCCACAAGGTTCTGCGGCAGGCTGTCATGAATCTCGTCGCCTGTACCCCACTCTCCACCCCCACCCCAACCATTCCTCCAGTGGACAATCACCAGCTCGCCAGCAGGATGCAGCAGATCCAGCAGCCATTCCTGATTACACTCATGACTCAGGTTGCCGATTGTCTGTCAGGAAGCAATCACGCCTTTGCATTTGTTTTCTTTCTTTTCTTGGTTTTCATGGTTTTTCTTTTGGTGATGCATTTTCTGTGGGAAATTCGTCCAAATGATTGACAAAGTTTGATATCATGAAATGCAAATCCTTGTTCCATGCACAAAAAGTGGAGGAAAAGAAGGAGGAAATAAATATTTGTATAGGCATTAATTATAATTTATTGAAGTTTTTTTTTTAAACTATGTCTAGTTCTGATACAGATATAAAGTGGTCTGAAGCTATAGAATGATTGTCTAAAGCACAGAAAATGGATTATTTTCTTTCACGACAAAGGACATATACAGTATAATTTTTTATAAATGTCCCAATTTATATTCTTGTTAGGTCACAATACTTCAATGACATCTATGTTTTTTTCATTTAATGAAATTACTGCTTAATTTATTACTAATGTGTGCTTTACTTTTGTATTATTTCATGTCTATTTTTTAACCTGCTATTCAACTTTTGCTGTAAGCTGTGGGAATAATAAAGGATTTCTGATTCTTATTCTGCATTAAGTTAGATGTTCTTTCAGACAGCTTAGTTGGAATTACCATACCTTCAAAGGAGCACACTTATTTGTTGATTTTGTTGCTCGCTTTCTCCCCATGGCCTTTGAGTCCCTTTATTATGGTTGTCATGGTTTATAAGGTCAAATTCACAATGAATGGCATCATAGAGTCGCAAATGTTTGAGTCTGTCTCTGAATAGTCCATTCAACGCCTTGACAACTTGCTGTCAGTTCCTGAATCATGCAATAAAAGATCTTCAGTATAATACCTGTGATAGAAATGTTTCCATGGAGGGAGTTGAGTGAAGTCTTCAGTAAATAGTGGAATATGTAGTATCAAGACAGAGTCTAGTCAAAAGAAAAAATGACAAAAGCTGAAATCATCACTTGATTAGTCCATTTAAAGATAATTACTTGAAAATGTGCTATTTTTTGCTTTCATACTGCTTTGCAAGACTATGATAAATTGGAATTAAAACGGCACCCCCTGATGTCAAACACAAGACAAAAGAAGGTCAATAATTAAAAGAGCTTACAATAGATAAGGTCACCTATGCAAAATGAGGAAAAGACAAAAACACAAACCTTATTTTGTAAGGTTTGTATTTTTGCAGCGAACTACAGCTACACTACAACCAAGAGTCCTAAACAAAGCACTCTGTAGGGAATATATATTTACAATGCCCACCGTTAATTCAGATAAAATAGGGATTTGAGTTCAGTGATTGTTTGTATGAACACCTTGTAATCTGCAAGTGAGCATACCTGTGAAAATATGGGATCATAACCTATATGGTAAGGCCCTGAGCACCCACACAGGTGTTTTTAATCAGGCTGCCTGATTAGACCACCATCCAATCAAGCAGAGTTAGTGAAAACACCTGTGTGGGTGGACAAACGGTGTATAGAGGCTTTAAATATTTCCCACTGTATGTTCAGCCTTTCACACAAACAGTTTTATTTCCTAAACCCAAATCCCTGCTGACAGTCTGCTTGGTGTGAAGTCCTTTGAAGGTAATGCCATAACTGCCATTTTACATTATTTTCTTTTCTTATAGGATTATCATAAATCTTAATGTAGACTCAAATATACACGGGGGTATGGGACATTTTGTTTTAATTCTAAAATTACCTAATAAAATGCAAGTCATAAGCTCAACACTATGTGATTTTAGTATAAATCGCTCTGTTATCCTTGTACTCTCCGTGTGTGTTTTCATGGTTGTGTGTGTCCTTTTTTTGGGGGGAAGGACACAGTGGATTATATTGTTTGTCTTTATTTTCAGAAATGTTTTCTGGTAAAAATTGTAAACTAGGTACAGGCCGTTAGTTTTTTTCAGTATCATGGTCCAAAATGTCTAGCAAAAAATGAATTGGACACTTTCAACAAGAAAAGATAATAACTGTTTTCTGATTGAACAGAAAATCCATCAAGTTTGGATCTTGATGAAGGCTTATATAAAACAACCTGATGAACATGCATCCCCCATTCTATTTGTGGCATTTAAATGAATTATGTGCTCTTGTCTGGCTTGTGTGTCATCTTTGTTTTTTTAAATGTTTCCGTTGAAAGATTGGACATGGCTCGTGTCAGCAGAGAGGGGCCGTGCTATTGACGGTGACATTTGTTTTAGGGAAGGTTACGACAATGTGTCAAGTAAGTATTCTCCTGACTGCTGTCAAGTCCAATTGCTTTTTTTTTTTTAGTTGTTGTCGTGGGGACGGACGGGTGGAGGGACTCCTTTTGACACAAATTGGATTGGTGGCATGTTAGGTTAGTGTTTAAAAGTCTAAAAAGGACAGGTTCCAATTCTTTTTCAATGTGTGTGCGTTAGAGAAAGGTTGTATATGTGTGTAATTCTCTCCTTGTTATTCAAGGATGGACACCGGCCAGTGTGTTTCTGGGATAGGAGAGGCGGACACCAGTTGTTTCAGTGTCTCGGGGTGTCGGAAGAGATTTCACAGCTCCTTGAGCACAGTAATCCTGGAGCTCTTGATACAAGATGGCAAATAAAACGGCCCCCTGAACGATGCTGAAACACTCACTGAAACCTACTTTCACCACTCTGTATCACTCCACAACGTGAAGTGCACTTGTACCCTAAAGATGAGGTCAACGACACCTTGCAATACAGTGTTATTTTCCCTGATTGGACTAAATACATTCATTTGTTTAATCACACAACCACTCGAGCTGCACATTAAAATGCTAACGTCTGGAAACATTGATTAAATGTTCAATGGTCCTTGATGTGCTCCTCAACTAGTGTAAAATGTCCCACTATGTTGCGTTTTTACTTGATTGAAATTTAAATCATAGAAACAGCCGGGTATAAAGAGATAACATTATTAATATTCCAAACATACCTTGAAATTTTAAGGTGACTCAAGCCATCAATACGTCTGATTTCTTTTGTCTTACCAGATGCATTATCAAAATGCAAATGGTTTGGATGAATGTTTGAAAGATTGAGTAATTCCTTTCAATATTGCACGCACTTTAATTACTTCAATTGCATTTTCACATTGGGGTCCTTTTTTTTTTTACTGTCAAACCCGACAAGCAAAGTGTAACTCTGTTTTCAAACTGAAGAGGGCAGAGTTGCTTTGTTGTAATGCTCAAACGCCAGAATGCAGAGAGAAAGCCAGACACTGAATATTTGAAGCATCCTTTCAAGAACAGAAAAAAACTTAGTTTGCAAAAGATCTAACTGACACTCTTAAAACTGTTTTAGTTAATATTCTGTTCATACTTACAGTCAGCACTATGTTTTACATGCATTTTTCTATTTCTACATCACCATTGTGTGCACAAAACAGGCATAAACAGGACCCTTACTAATGCGGTTTTGTAGTGCACAGTGGTAGCACACATCAGGAGGAAATGCAGCATTTATCTCTAATAATCCTCGACCCCTGGGGCTCGGTAGGCCAAGGTAGATAAGTAAACGGTCTGTCGCTGCCACTGTTTCTGCGTGGGTGGCCTGCAGCAATCACAGATGACTTCCTGTTGGCTATAGAAGCTGGCAATCCATCTTCCCCCAAACTCTCCTTTCTCCTTCTTCTCCTTTCCTCTCTTTCTTATCTTTTTAAAGAATCCTTCCCCCAGTGTAGCATTATCAGCTGGCTTCAGAGCCCCCAAGCAGTGCACCAGGTCTCTGTGTTGCTTTATCTGGAGCAGGAATTACATTGACCTAGCAGCAACTTAAACACTTTATCAGAAGCACAATAATCTTCTTGGCAGGAAAGCAGCGAAGAAAAATTAAACGAGTTGTGGGCCTGTGGGTTTCCAGGTTTACGCTGTGGGGTTAAAGTGCCACTTGCCTCGAGTCAGACACAGCGAGCTATCAGCATGCTCATGCTCATCGTACTCAAAGAAAGGAAACAAAAATGCTGCTTGTTATAGCAGCATTTTTTTATCCACAAATAATTGCTTACAGGGGAAGAAATGCATAAATAATTAATTTCTTCCATATGTAAGAAAGTGTTGTCCTTATTATGCATATTATTTATTCCTTTGAAAAGCAAGTGTGACTGACAGTGAATCCTTTGATGTTGCCACAGAATTGCGCCTGTGTTATTTTTACATGTGGTGTTGCTGATTTTTTTCAACAGGATTACAAGCGTTTGATCAGAACGAATGGTCTGCAGTGTCTGTTCCAATAAACCCGGTGATTGATGGGTTTTTCTTTTTTTAAGAAAAAGCTCATTTTTTATAAATTCCCTCTGATTATAAGACATCTCACAGACAGTCATTTTTTCTTCTTCTCATACCTGCAGGCTCCGTTTTTTGTTCTATTCCCACCATTTTGTTGACTGCATTTGCACTGCATCTAAAAAAAGTAGCTCTCTTTTCACGTTCACATGTGTCTCACATCTGATGTTGCAGGGTTACAAGGATACAGAATGTGCTGCATTAAAAAAAGCAGAGATAATTATGAAGCGATGATTCTGGACGGCCAGCATTTGCCTGGAAGGATCAATATGAATAGACAAGCAGTGGAGACAACAATCAATCAATTCATTGATTAGCCTTTTAACAGAAAAACAATCAATTCTTGAAAGGTTTGCCTTCATCTTCCTTTCTTACTAAAAATAACTTTCTTTTACCTCCCAAAAGCATCTATGGGTGTAGAAGACACCAGGATCAATGTTATTCATTCTACAGAAAATTAATAAATGACAACTCATTTTTTAAATGCTTTAAACACTCAACATGGGCAATACAGTGGCTCCCTTTATGGAGTTTGCTTGTTTCCAGTTTCCTTCCACAGATTGCATGTCAAGGGTGTGCATGTTCCTGTTTTCTTCCAGTTCCTCCTACAAAGGTTAATCGGTGACTGTGAATGTCTCGGAGTCGCAACGCTATACATGTTAGACATGTGTTGGTTTGGTGATCTGCCTGTCTGGGATGGTCTCCAGCCCCTGTGACCCTGTCAGATTCATTTATTCAGTTCTCTGGTAATGTATGTGCATTCCTCATTACTGTTAATCCATGTAGATGATTGCTTGATTAAATAATTAATAGTGGGTGGAAAAAACTGTAGATTGCACACAATATTAGGGTTAATGTCTAAAAGTGACAAATTGCAAAATGTGGTGGAAACACACATGGAAAAATGGATGTGAAGTACGTATACAGAGCATGGACTGCATGGCTTTCAATACTCTACAGCACTTTACTTTGATGAGATTGTAAGAACAATAGTAATAATTCTCACCCAGTCATCCGCTGCCTAATGTTCAAACAAAAGTCTTTAATTAATGACTACAGATTTCACCTTTGATTTTGTGCCACCTTCTCTGAAAACTTAAGTTGTTGTAATGGTTCTAAAATATGGGCCAATAATCAATTGATTAAGCGCCACTGTATTTCATAAAGATGGGATCATTATAACCAATATTTAAAAAGGCACAGCAATTTAGATATATCTCTAAAGCTATTAGAATTGCATGAAACATAATTTTAAAAAAAAATTAAAACTGGTACAACACAGAGCAAGACATCCTGAGATTTAGTCCTTGGATCTACTTCAGACTCTTCTCCCAATTAGCTGCTGTTAGCATTAGCGAGCCTTTACATTTGCCTTCGGGAGACAATGTCGTTCATGAGCAACGGATTATTTCTTCTTCTGCGGCAGTAAAACACAACAGTAAACGTTACTAAATTAATCATTTCAGTCTTGTCAGAGAGCAACTGAAGGCATTATGAAATCTGTTTTCAAGGGCTGAATACTACTTACCTTGCAGTAAGATTCTCGGGATAGCTCAACACAACACAAAATCCATGTAGTCAGGAGCCAAGTTATGCGTTTTTGAAAGACCAGAAGCGTTCTATATGAATTTACGCGTAGCTATGCAGTCGTGTGGTTCAAGTTTCAATGTTAGCTGAACACAAGCATTGCGACTCCTGAGTGCTTACCGTAGATCCTGCTGTATCATCAGGTATTTCAGAACTAGAGAGTGTATCTTGATTTAAAGATGCAGAAAAATGGCAGTATTATTGATCTTTTTCCCAGGATCCAGAAAAAGTTTAATTGACAAAGGGTTCGACCAAACCTCTCTTACATACTTCTTTTCATATGGTCTCTTCTGCACCTAAGTACTTGATCTGCATTGAGAGACTGTTTTTGTATGGAATGTGTTGCCTGTGTGTTATAACCAACAGTTCCTTCAGTACCCAAAAGTCCTCCATACAATCAGCAATGAGCAGCAGTTTGAAATGAAGCTTGAAAGCCTCCAGTGTGACAGTGTTGCCTCGCAGACATGGCCAAACACAAATCTTTCTACATGCTGTTTCCTTTGATCCATCCCTCGGCATATTAGTGTGAGCCTCTATGTGTATATTAGCTGTTTTCTCACCCACTGTGCCGTCACTTTCTATCCTCCGCTGCTGCTTCTTTTCCATCATTAATATTCCCTCTCTCGCTGCATAACTCTGGGGATCAATCACCGGTTGCCATGGCAATAAAACCACCCGTGCAGGTTTATGCGTTGGTGTGATACTTCCGGCACGTGTGTTTGTGTGTTTGCCTGTACACCGACTGTACCTGCTTCTTACCAGTCGGAGCGGTGAGGGTGCTGGTGCTGGTGCTGGTGATGCTGCTCTCCTGCACTGCCCTTGCTTTCTTGCAGAGTGGCTTTGACAGCTGTCTAGTCGAGATGCTCTCACCTGCCACACTTGGCTTCCTCTCAGCTCTGTGCAGAATAATGACCAAATTCAAAGAGGAAAAAACACACACAGCTCTGTCAAGCTTGTTTTGCTTTGTTTCCAGTTAAAGACAGTCCTCTTGCGAAGGCTATTTATTGAATCTCTTAAATGTTAGCAGAATAAAATGAGCTGCGCAGTGGAGGAGCACAGATGCAATAAAACAATGTTTGTTCTCCAAAAGTGCTTATCAGTATGTAGAGTTTAGGTTGAATAATGAAAAGAGCTGCTCGGATGTTATACATCTGGATCGCCTGGTTGTTTTCATCAGAGAAAAATGTATTTCTCAGCAGAACTGATGAAGTGTAAGGAAATTTGAGTCTCATAACATTCTGTGTTTTCGTCATCCTTTACGTTTCTTTCATCCAGTCACCCAACCAGCTCTCCTCCCTTTGCCTTGCCTTCCTCCAGATTTCACACTTTTACTTATCTCTCCCCTTCCACATGCTTTTTTTTGTGATTGCTTTCTCACTTCCTGCAACCCCCCGACTACCTCTCTTTCTGCTCTACCTAGCTCCTTGATTTCCCTGCTTACCACCTTTCTACTTTCTCAAGCAAAGCCTGACCCACTGTATTCATGGGATGAAGACTTAGAATGATAGTGCTCCCTTTTGCAAACACTTGATTTTATTTTCTCCCCAGAGGAACTATAGTTACTGTTGTACCTCCAATGCAAAAGTTGACCTTGTGGAGAAAAGGTTGCTTTGCATGGTAATGAGAAAGTGTGCACAATGAGAGAAAGAAAAGGGGCTGGCAGAGACAAACTGCATCGTATTCCAAATAAATTAATCATGTTTTGTAGCAGCACTGCAGGAAGTTGGTCAACGAGCAATCAGAAGGATGTGAGAGGAGAAAGAAGAAGCTGAAGGTCCATTGCATACCTCATATTAACATGTGTTGGATATGTGGTGCGATCAGAAGTTGTCGGTTCACATCTTTTCATAGATGGCATGGTCTTGACATATGTCTTCAGCAACCACAGTATTTAACAAATGTTCTGCTCTATAGGTAAACATCATTACATTATAGAAAATACATAATGACAATTTGTTTTTGTTATTAATATGTTATGTATAAAAATGTTATATTCACCACACATTTTTACAGAAAGTGTGAGGACTTATGAAAGAGTGGTTAGGGTTAGGTGCGAACAAAAGTCAAAAACAAACATCTGACTCTTTAGGTGATATGTAAATTCCAATTATGGTTGGGCTTTCAATGATTTATAACTTTGTCTCAAATCTACAGCATCAAACCATAAGCAGCAACAGGGTTCAAAGTGATGATAAAGCAGCTAGGGTTAGGTTTAGGGGGTTTTTTTTGTGTTATTTTTCTTGATTCTAATTTACTACATTCGCTGAACCTTACAACATAAAGCTATTGTGTACCAACGGTCCCCGCAGACCTCCCTTTGATAGCATGCTGGCGGGTGTCAGATCTGTGCAGTGCACCAGAACAAAAACCCAGACACTTCACCGCCAGTACTGCATGATAATAACATCCAAAACAAAAGATTCACCCATGTGGTTTTTGTTACATAAGAAATACTTCAAAAATAATTAACATAATAATAATATTAACACTCTTTATTTTCTTTGTCCCTGGACTACAACTCTTCTAAACCTGTTTAAATTCTCTGGAAAACACACACAATGGAATCTCAATGCGTCCGTACTGAATTTTGGGTGCATTCACACCTGTTCTTAAACCCGCCCACTTGTTAACGGATCAAAAGAGGTGCGTGATCAGGCGTCAACAGGACTAAAACACATATGAGCGTAACACAAAGTCACACAAGCAACTGGTGTGACGGAAAACCAAGTGGAATGCTGAGAGTGAATGAAATTACAACATTGGCAGCGTGACCTGACGTAATCTCCCTAAATCTTCGGGTCAATTAACTTAATTTCAGAAAATTAACCAAGTGAAGCATCTTGTTGGTCGATAAATCGGAGATTAAAATCACATTAATTCTCTCCTTGATGCCTGTGGCTCTGCAATAATGTATTCACCATCTGTTGCCGTTTTTAGGATTTGTGCCCAACAGAGTACTAAAAGAAAAGGAATGAAAATAACAGCACCCACCCTTAAAAAAAAAAAAGAAAAAACAAGAAACAAAATGACTCAAATCTACTCAGATACACATAAAAAGTCCTCCTTCAAAGCAAACCTTATGATCTGATTTCCCATTTTGTCTGAAGATAATTTCTGCTTTACTTTTGAAGTATTTTGAAGCGATCTGGAACTTTGCAGAACCCTACTGAGTTTTTAATGGAAGCCAGAGGAGGAGGTTTGGGGAAAGGGACAAAAACAGAGAGAAATTATAAATGAAAAACTAAAAACTCCCCGGCTGCAGATAGAGGCTTTTGTTCCTCCAGACAAGCGCGATTGATGCCCCTTTCCTCCAGAGGGTAATATCGCAGAGACCAGGAACCAACCAACCTTGAATTCCTGTTTCTCTCCTGAAAGTTGTGCCGTTGGTGTAGCAGCAACAGCTGTAGTTGCACTTCATAAAATGTTACATTGGATGGAAAGGCAGTGAAGGATGTACTGAATAAAGAGTCTTTAGAGGTTTAACAGGCTGTTCTGCTTCACATCAAATTCTCTCAAAACTCTCAGCCAATGAACACAAAGTGTTGAGTTGGTTTCCCCAAGGCTGCATGTCATATTTCTGCAAATGTTATCGCAGAAAGCCTTTTAAAAAGTATCTTATGGTGACAAATACAGAATTCATTACACATCAATAAATCAGTGCTCTCTTGCAAGTCAATGAGGGTTTGTTTTAGTGTTGCAAAGTAAACTTTTTCTAACAGGGGAAAACATATCATGACTGTATAAAAGTTCATACTTGTATTATGGTTCTACTACAACATGTTTATTCATATTAATGTTCATAACACTTACTTTTTCTCTTACTGTCTCTCTGAATATACTTCTATTCACCCTCTGTTTGACATGCTCAGCTTAAGCCTGTCCATTTAAAAGCCCTATCAAAAAACACTGTTTACTCTGATTAGCTCACCTTTGCGACAGGAGTAGCAGTTTTTCTTATTTGCCTTCATGTGACATACAATGGAAATACAAACATGAATGGCTTGTTGATCAGTAGCCTCGAAAATATGAATTTATGAGCAAAAAACAACATTGGTGGCTCCTTAAGGGGATTAGAGTAGATGCTGTGATAACCACACTTATATCAGAACTGGGGAGTATTTATTTTGAGTTTGAAATGACAGTTTATCAGAAGGCTCTGTGTAACAAACCATCTGACTCTTCGGGTTGTATGTATGCAGCTATGTCCCAATGATGGTTGGGGGTTCAATGATTTATCACTGTCTTACATTTACAGCATCAAACCACCAGCAGTAACAAGGTTCAATTCAATTACTTTCAATACATGTTAGGATACATTTATAGTACAATGTATATCCTGAGCCTATGCACATAGCTAAAACGCAATATTTGCCACAGGGATACAACTTAGCAACTGTGATTGGTCATTCTCTTTCATTTCAGAAACGCACAGGTAACAAACGCATCTCAAGCATAAAATCGATACTCTGGATTAATAATGTTGACGACAGTCGCTCTATGTCACAAAGTGGATAATAAATGAAAACACTGTTTCTATGGGGAATATATTAAAGCAGTGTTGCGATGATCGTATCAATGGATGACATCTGACACTGAACAGAAAATATAAACTGCCATTAATACCTTGCATCAACTATAAACCAAGCTTAAATCCAGCAAGCGGCACAATAAACTTGGGTAGTTTGCAGAATTTCATGAATTTAAAGCTTATAGATGAACCGAGAATTAGCATTGCAAAATAGCATCAAGAGGAAGCTGTTGAAAAGTTTCCATCCTCATTACCAAGAAATGATGTGAGGTTATGTCAGTAAGATGCAGGCAGAACACAGATAATTACCAACGCAGCTGGTCTGTGATGCTTCATGATAAAGGAGAACATAAGCATGATTATGGAAAGATCCAGTGTTGTCAGGCTCACTTTCTTGGAGTGGAGCAGTCTGTCAGCACTGCTGAGGAGTTTTTCTCGAGCAGCTCATTCTAGGAGACATGTTCCTACCATTACTGTTCAACTGGCTAATGTACATTGTCTTAATTAACAGTAGTTATCTCAAATGCAGCCTCACTTTGTTCATATAAAAGAAAACTATTGCAGTTCTACCTGGAACAGAGGAAGGTTTCTCTACCATTAGGAAAGCTAAGAAGAACGGTTTTGGAGCCTCGGTAGAAATATGTTCAGGCCACCGTGGGGAAGGGAGAACTGCCAGTTGTGACATAGAGAAGAGGGCTGGTGTGTCAGCCTCGACAGAAACGTTGACAATACAAGGTTACACTTCCATTAGCACCAGGGTTTGGAATTTGATATAAGCAGCCACAGGGAAATGGCACAAAGAGTGGAAGAAGGAATTACACAGTACAGAAACAAGGTGAGGCTTGGACTTAGGACATGCAGCAGCCTTTTTATAGACCACAATTGGAAACATAACATTTAATAAACTTTTCTTAATTTACCACTGCTTTTCTAATCGTGTCAAAGGACCATAAAGGTCCTCTCTAGAGCCATCGTGTTTGATTTGTCCATTCTGAGCTACTGTAGAAACGTGTCAGTGCAACATGGTAAACTTTGTAGAAAGGACCCACTCCCTAGGTAAACTCAAAGAGCTAATTCTAAGCTTCAAATGCACAGCAATTCTTAGTTTCAGATGATTATACAAAAAGAAAAACGTACAGTAGTTATACATTCTAAACGGAATTTCTGCAGATACATCCGCCTAATTTCTGTATACTTTGGATATCTTTTATTTTTTCCAATGTATATCCAATAAAGCCTAAACTGGAGTTGGTGAAAACCAAAACAGAGTTGCGTTTCACAAAAGTAATGCTGAGAAATGACTTGCTTATTGGCTTGTTCACATTTATCGAGCTGTTTTCCCTTGGTATTTCAGTGTAGCTCTTTGTGGTACAATCAGTGTTTGTCCATGTATTTAAACCTTTTGAATGTACAAGTACCACTTCCCTTTCCCCAACAGGTCCTAGGAGATTGACTAATCTAACAGCTTTTTCAAATACGTGTTTATTTACTCAATACACTAAGGTGCAATGGCTAAGTCAGGTTTCACATCCATTTAAATTCTGCAGTCCCCAGACAATTTCACAGTTTTCTGTTTCTGTGTGTCTGTTTTGACCGCAATCTGCCCTATCCTGAGCCTAATCAAGCTTGATTATCTCCTGAGAATTTCTCTTTACTGTTGTTTGGACTCGCTCAGATGAAAACAGAGCTTTCTCACTGCCTACATTTCATTTGGCAAAACATGGGGCATAAAATGTTAACAATGGTGCTGTTGTTGCATTTAAAAAGTACTTATCATCCCAGTTACCTCCCAGGTGTCGCACAAATCACCCAAAGAAAGTCCACTAGGGAAAATGCAAATTAATGCTTCCACCCAATATTGCTTTGTTAATATTATGAATGTGCAACCAAGGGGAAAGTTAAAATGATTTGTACTTTTGTGAGAATAGGTGGTGATTTTTGACTGAGAATTTGAGGTTGACTTTATTTACAATCCAACACAATGAATTCATTATGATACAGCATATGATAGGCATCTCTGTGAGAGTTTCTATGCAAAACATGTAGTGCAATTTATTGTTGGTCCCAGTGTAAACGCTGTACATAATGTTCACAATGTGGCTCCAAATGTACCCGCAATAACATTCACATATTCTTTCCTGAAAAACACAATTTTGAGACATACATCAACATTTGCTTTCTGTAAACATGTGGTAAGATTGGTGATGTTCAGATGAAGGGAGAGTCATACATAAGATAAACACACGTTTAATCAGAGATGCATCTAATCATAAAAAAATGCCTGCTGCTGCTCCTGTTTTATAGGATTCACATCACTCCTAAATAAAAAATTCCTTTACAGATCTACAGCAGGATGACAGGAGGATATTAAAGGTCGTGTTGGTGTTTACCTTTGTGTGACACTTTGTTGGTCTTGTAATTTCACTTGATATATGTTTTGTATCTGCAGCCTTTTCTCTCTCAGAGAAGTACGTCTATAGGCAAGAACAGTATACAAATGAATTATCCTGCCATTGGACATATCTGCAGCTCGCACTTAGTCAAATACCAACTTCCATTGTCAACTTGGGAAATGCATATTTGTGTTTTTCAGCCTACAGTGTCTGATTGATCCTTTGCAATCAACAGTTATTCATCTTTATTTATTACTTATTAATTGAATAGGGGCATGACTAATACAGTTGGTGTTTCTCTTTCATCATTCCTTCTTTGTTTTGAAGCGAGGGCTAGTGGTTGTAAAATATATTTATTTTTGTGAATAACAACTTGTTAATCAAGTATTTTATTTGGATGAAAAAATAATAAAACAACATAGCCAGCTGGACTCAAAAAAGTAATCGACCGCATGGCTGACAGCTGGTGCTTATGAAAAGCTCTGCTACGATAAAAATTTCAGGAATTTAGTGGGTGTGCTTGAGATTTAGATGGCACAGGCACATCCGTTGTTACGCTAATGCCTTGAACCACAGGTGGGAAAACATTGGTATGCGTTGGTGGTTTAGGTTGATGCATATGGTCATCATGGGTGCTATAAGAGAGCAGACCTTTTTTTTTTTACCATTTGCAAGCACAAAAAATCTCTTGTACTTTATTTCAAAAGTCTTGGTTCAATCCAATACAAACAGTCCCTTATTCAACCTCCCCTCCCACTCAAAACCACGCGGCCATAATCATGACTGTGACCTTTCCACTGTCACCGATAGTACCAACTAATTAAAAGAACTAAGCGAGAAAAGCTTTGAATTTATCATTTGTCCCAAATTGTCTGTTTTAGGAATTAAGTGAGAACTGGGACTTATATCTGCTCCAATTTCAAGGCTGCCACTTTTATTTAGCCCCCCTGTGCCGTTATCTTGATTCCTGCATTTTGTTTTAATGAAACCCTGGCTGTTACAAGTTTCAAGCATAGCATCAATCACCTCAATTAGGCAAGAGGGAGCTTCGTTATAGCGTGTGCCTCCATTGTTCCTCTGTCTGTGTTTGAGTGAGTGTGAAAGGGTGACTGCAAAGAGATTCTTCTTTAAATAAAGTATACTAAAAGATGTTCTACATGTAGGTGTCCTACATTCAAATATTTTTCACATAAACTTGCTGCTTTATAGTTTATACACTTTGGAAAATGTTGGAGGTGTCTACGTCTGGATGTTGTCATTGTATTGTCATATTTTCTCCGCACATCTTTTCTGTTTTTACCCTCTGTTCCCTTGCTACCGTTAACTGAGGCAGATAGGAGGGACGAGCACAATGTGAGATTGTCAGGCCTGTCTGCCATCTGCAAAAAAGGCTTGTCACAATCTCTTCTCTCAGCCATATATCTCCGGCAAATGGCTGCGTGCTCCTCTGTGTTACATCCAGCCGCCGGTATTCACCAACAAGGTCTCCTGAAGGTCTCCTCGAGCCACAAGCACTTCTACAGTAGGTTGGATGAAAAGTGTGAGAGAGAGGGGAAGATTGAAGCTCGTGCGTGTGTGTGTGTGTGTGTGTTTGTGTGTGTGTGTGTATGTGTGTGTGTGTGTGTGTGTCTGTGTCTGTGTGTTTGTGTGTGTGTGTGCGCGCGCGCGTATGTGCGCGCGTGTTATGTGTGTGTGCGAGTGTGTGCGAGTGTGTGTGTGTTGAAAGAAATGTGAGAACAGCTGTCAAGCTGATGTCTGTCATGATCCTTGTTTTCTGTTCTGTTACCTGTTTTATTTTGAAATGTTTTCCCTCTGTTGTGTCATGTTTAGTTTTACTTCCTATCTTTTGGTTTCCCTTGTGTCTGATTGTTTCATTGTTGTCACCTGTTGCCCTTGTGTTTCTGCCTCCCCACTCCAGCTACTCCTGTTCTGTCGGCGGCCTGGCCGACTCCAGCATCGCCTGCCCTGTCGGCGGCCCGGCCGACTCCGGCCCCTGCTGTCCTGTCGGCGGCCCAGGCCGCTTCCAGCCCCTGCTGTCCTGTAGGCGGCCCGGCCGACTCCAGCCCCTGCTGTCCTGTCGGCGGCCCGGTCGACTCCAGCCTGGCATGTCTTTTCGACTCCAGCCTGACCTGTCCAGTCGACTCCAGCCTCGACTCCAGCCTGGCCTGTCCAGTCGATTCCGGCGTCGACTCCAGCCTCACCTGCCCTGTCAGCGGCCCTGTCGACTCCGGCCTCGCCTCCGGTCTCGCCTGTCCAGTCGCCTCCAGTCTCGCCTGTTCCTGCTCCGTTGGGGTTCCTGCCAACATCTGTTCCTGTCCTGTTGGGGGTCCCGTGGAGACCTGTTCTGCCAGTGGTCCCGCCGACATGATTTTCTACTCCGTTTGGGGTCCTGCCGTTGCCTGTTCCGATGTGGGTCCCGCCAACACCTGCTCCGTTGGGGGGTCCCACCGTCACCTGTTCCGATGGCAGGTCCCGCCAACACCTGATCCTGCGCAGTTGGGGGTCCCGCCGTCACCTGTTCTGATGGGGGTCCCGCCAACACTTGCAACTTCTCCGTTGGGGGTCCTGCCGTCACCAGTTCCGATGGGGGTCCCGCCAACACCTGCTCTTGTTCCGATGGGGCTCCCGCCAACATCTGCTCCTGTTCTGTTTGGGGTCCCGCCGTCACCTATTCCGATGGGGGTCCTGCCAACGTCTGCTCCTGTTCCATTGGGGGACCTGCCGTCACCTGATCCGGTGACTTCTGTATTTGCAAAACAAAGTCAGATTGTATAGGAATGTATGAGAAAATGACATCCAGTTGATTTATTACCTCAGTAAACATTTTCCTGAGTGTATGTTCTTTCAATTGCTGATAATTAAGACTCCTTCAAAACTGCATGATGTTTATTGTGTAAATAATGGTCCCATTTAAACTCAAATTGGCGTTAAAGCAGCATACATTTCAGGGGGTTGATTCCTGATTGTGATTGAAAGGCTGCTTCCAAGGGGTTGTCAGGTATAGTTGTTGACCTAAATTAAAACAAGTTACGACAGACTTTTGCATTTTTTGCCTAGAACAAGGAAATTAAAACAATAAAATGTTTATCTGAGTGTAGGTCACTGCAAATGGCAAATTGACCCACTACTGCCCTAATACTGTTTTTGACATCAGTTCCCCTGGTGAAACTAAAGCTGTGTCCCAGTTCCATCCCATTATGAATGTACTATTAATCCACATACAGTACTGTATGTTCTGACAGTTAAAGCCCAAAACAAAGTGCACTTTGTCATTGTCATAAAAACTGACATGCATCACCAGATATTAACCAGATTAATTTGAGATTGTTTGTCTCCTGAAATGTTAACAGGACATTTCCAAACCGTCTATAATTACATAATTTTGGTGCATAGTGAAACGGGACCACTGACCCTTTGCTAAACCCTGCGCCTTAAACGCTTAAACTGTTGGGTTTTTACATAAAAGCCATACATTCTATGGTAAAAACCTGAGAAGCTATAATTAGCAATGTACCTAATCATTATTAACTAGTATGAACTCTTCAATGCTAAGCTAGCTGCTGAAGGTATACTGAATGTAAAGACAGTGTTTGTCCTTCAGGTGAGTTTTCAAGACGTGGTTTGAGTTATGCTTGGAAATAATCCGCTTTTTCTGTGATTTTGATGCCCTCTTTATTTACAATCTTTTGTCAACACATTATCTTGAATGTGAATGTAGCTCTTGAACAGGTGTTGTAGTGCTGCTGTCTATTCCGGAATTAATATTTCAAGCAATGTGCTCTCTTTTTTAGTTCACTCATATTGATGAAAGTGCCAAATCAACATGTCGGATGCAAGACAGACCTCACAACAGTAACCAAAGGGAAAGTTTAAATTACATTTTAATTTTGATTTGGATTCAGAGTCAGAGTTGTCGTCGCAAAATGAAAAAGTTTAGCGAGCAACACTGTTAGATTCCCTTAAATAAAATAGGTACTATGCTCCAACATTTTTTACCAGACATTAGCCTGGAGCACTAAGAAGGATTGTTACATAGCAGGAGGTCTATTTTCCACTTTGCCAGATGACACCTCTGAGATTCTCTGGGAAAACGCATTTTGTCAGGCTTATATTTTACCAACACCTAACCCGATAACCCTACTAATGCACTCTTGGCCTGTGATTTGTTCTCGTTTGTCATCGCAGAAAGTGCAAGGGTAAACACCGAGCCTGGTGGAGGTGGAGGAGCTGCATTGGCTGCAGCCCTCCACAACCTCCCATCAGGGAGAAGGAGAAGGCGGACAGGCCTGAGGAGAGATAATTACCACCCCCCCCCCTCATTGATTTGTGCAGATTAATGTTCTTTTTTAAACAGCCTTGATTCTATTTTTGCTTGCCGGTAATGTTGCATGGTTTCAAGTTGTTTAAGGACGAATGTCAGGCATCAAATAGTGTAAAATGTACTCTCTAAAGTACAGTGTTTGCTGCTTTATTTAATAAGGAACATGGTCATCATTTCTCAGATGTTTTTCTGAGCTGGGGCTGGGTCGGCATGGTATGAAAGCACTTAAGCTTCCATTTTTTTCTTTTGCCACCATCTGTGGTGTGAATCGCTCATTGCTGTAGTGTTTCTGCCCGGCTCCTGGCAGTCAGAGATCACCTGTCAATCAGTGTGGGTGTCTCCTATCTGTTGAGGAAGTATTTCCCTACGCAGCTGGCAAGCTTTGGCTGCTGTTTATTCTGAATAATTTTGATAATTGTCAATGCACATACAACACAGAATTATTCACAATACTATGAGATTAACTGCTTTTTGGTTTTGTGGAGGATGCCTCAGTTATACAGTAAAGAGAAATGGCTCTGCAATGTTATATACTAGATTAGAAAGAAAACGCTGACTTTTGTCTTTATTTTTCATTGATTACATCTAATGCTATATAACGCTCAATTTGTAGCGGTTTTGAAAACACACATAAAAAAAAAAAACATTTCCCCATTTCTCCTGAACAAGCAGCCTAGGGCACATTGATATTAATGGTGCAAGAGCAAGAATGCATAATGATTAATTAACTTAATCAATACATCTAAATATTCAATATTAACATCACAATTCCACAAATAGAGGAGTATTTTTTTAAGTATATAGTTGCAGTCATATTTGATTGTCAATATATCTTGGTTGTAAATTCTTTAATAAGTTCTATATGTATTCATTGTTGTCTGCTGCAATGTCCCACAAACCATGTTGGGGCCTTAAGGTATACATGCTCAGAATCTTTTGTGATTTATTCAATTACTTTCTAGTAAAACATCCAAAACACAGGAATTTTGGCTAAAAGGTTTTTAACCTATTTAAACCTAAGTATTTGCCTTACAACATGTTTAGACTATGTCAGAAATTGTACGTGCTTTTGTCCACTCAACATTGGCCAAATGAATACTGACCATATTGCATGACATTAACTTTTCTGCTCCTTGACCCTTGCTGCCTGCAGTTTTATCCATTATATAACAATGGCTTGCTTCCTGTGTAACTGCTCTGTGTGGCTAATGGCCAGCTTGCCATACAAACAGCCCCACATGTCTTCAGAGGGCCCTTCAAAGTGCTAACAGGGTTGGATTTGTTTATGTGGGCCCTGGCAGGTTAGATGTCCAACAGTTCTCCTACAATGTGCAGTGTCACTGTCAAATTACATTTATAAATAGATTTTGGCTCAATGCTGGCACCACCCCATCATTTAGTCTTGGAGTCCTGGCTGGAATCTGCCATCTGTCTAAAAGCGTTAGGGAGTTCTTCCTGTGCTGATTGGACACAGCGGATGTTGCCTGCTTTCTGTAGAAAGGATTTTTGTGGAGGTGGCTTTACATAGGTACATCTGGTTATGTTGCCTAAAACAGAAGAGAGCAGTAACTATAGAAAATATAGACAGTGGAGTAGAGGGGGAAGTTTTCTCTCTGTTCTTTTTCTCTGTTATATTTGCCTTTTCGTATTGAAATCAATATGTATTTTATATAAAATGTATTAAAAACAATATTAATTGAGGTGAGGCTTTTAGAAATATTGTTATTTCCATAGTTTCAGCTGCTAAAATTGCTGGATTCTTTTACGTCTACCATTTGTTACTATTTTTATATAATTGATTACAATTCAAATGGTTCAGACGTTTTTATATCAAGGGGCAGGTTTGAAGGTGTTACCTTACCTATTCAAACCTGTTTATCAGTTTACCGTTGGTTAATATCGATATAGAAAGATAATTATGTATTCTACAATATAATATATTTAGACAAGTCTTAGAGGCAGCTTTGACAAATTAGGGCAGGCTATTTCATAACTGTATTAAAAGGCTATTTTTCCTTTAAGCTAGCAGGCATTAAGCGTTTCTAATTCCTACTAAAATTGGATTTAGCTACTATTTAGCTTAGCTTATCGCCTATGTGACAATAGCCTTAACCAAATGAACAAGATCCAAATGTAATCTTTCAATTAAAAAAGGAAAAGTAAGAACTGTGTGGGGTTGTGAATTTAGATTAGGCAAAGGCTAGCTATTGCTATGCAGCTAGCTTAACACCTGCTTTACAGTGCAGTAACTGTGGTCTGATTTGTAGTATCCCATACCCTTATTAAAATGTATTTTTTATGGAAACTATATTGTATGGAAGTTGTATTGAATTTGTATTGTATACATTTAAAAGATGTAAAGAAACAAAACAAGGTGGAAAATGAGATTTTGCTATTATCTTTACATTTCCCATAGTGTTGCTGTATTCTGGCTTTGTTGGGCCAGGTTCTGTACTTTTCAATGTTCTTCCCAGTCGCGGCAATATAATTATTGCTTTTTTTTTCACTCGCACCAGGTGATATTTGTCATTCTGCTTGTCAAACTCAGTTGTTCCTCACCTAAAACTTCCAAAAGGGATGCAACTGTCAAAAAAAAAGGATTCATCTGTCATGCCCAGAAAGAGGTATTAGTCAGGTTCCAGTCTTAGCTGTTATGGAAAGGTCAAGACATTTGTCTCTTCCTCAAGTGTATTTCCTCTCCTCTTGTTTCTGAGGAACAGTGAGCTGTGATGTTAAGCCAGGCCACAGCCTCCACTCCATCATGGCAGACATCTCAATCCTTTTCCACTGTTAGCCTTTTATACCACGTTTACAGCAGCACAGGTTTTCAATACTGATCAGTCACTGCTCCTTTCCCCTTCATTCATCACTCCTTCCTTCCTGCTATTTTTCTCTTTTTCTCCTCATCCTTTTCTCTTTTACTTGAACTTCTCCAGTGGCAGAGCAGTCTATCTGTCTCTGCCTCAGTTTTTTCTCTCACCTCTTTAAGCCTTCCACCTTCCCTCCTCCCCCCGCCCTCTCTCGTTTTCATCATTTGTGGAAGGGCTGACTGCGGCCCGATGCTGGTAATCTTGCGCTCTGATTGCATACGACATGCATGAATGATACCAAACCTTGTTCCCAATATCCCCTCGCTTTGAGTCATGACTTTAATCATTACTAATGGAGGGTGCTGAATACCTGGGACCAGTTCAGATTTCATAAATTGCACTGTGCAGGAACAGCTTTGAGAAGGAAATTGGATGTCCGTGTTTTCCTTTGTGGTGAACACAAGGTTTTGTTTAATGTAAGACCTAAAAGCATGTAAGCACATTGTGACACATGAATATTTAAAACATGTATCTTGATTTAAATCAGCAGATGTAGGCCACTCAAACTGTAATCACTTTATGGATTTTGTGGGACGATGTGGTATAGAAATGGGGGTACCACATGATTATGGAGGTTGTCCCTGTATTGCATGGAAACAGTGAATTAGTTATATTTTTGGCAGCATAAATCTCACATTAAGGCAAGGTTAGATGATCGATTTATGATTTTATTCATTTAACCAGTCTTTTGATGTTAAGTTTAGGATTATCATTCAATCCATCTTTTGGTTGTTGACAGTCTTGCCATGTGTCTGTAAAATCACAATTTATTTTGTGTTACTTATGCTTCAAAATGTCATTCAGTCTTCTAATGAATTAAAACCTTTATTGACCCAGCAATTGCAATTCAACATTGTCATATATCTCTGACATATTGCAATAATTCCCTGGTACGAGTGTTCATAATGTGAGTGTCCAACTGAGAAAATTGGCCAATCTTTGGAAGGGCATTATGTTCAGCTTGTTGAACGAATCCCTGAAACAAGTTGGTGTGCATTAAATATTTCTTGAAAATCTTAGCAAACTCTGCTGTCTATAAGGATCTTGCTCTGCTTTCACCATAAAATAATTCCAAGCTACAATGGAACCTCGAAGAGTACCGACCTCCAGACCAATACCGTATTCAGATGCTCTTTGGATGGTCCAATTTACTGAGTTGAGAGGTTGTTTTTCCGACTTTAGTGTGTTTACCCTTTGCATGGATGCTACAAAGAAGCTTTTATTATTTAATTGCTCAGAATGTTTTAAGTATTTGTGTGTCAAAGGAAGACCAAAGGAGACTCATTTTGTGTACCAAAATGTTTGACATCAATCGAGTTTTACTGAATTCAGGGGGTGTTCATCTGAATTCTCCCAGTCGGGAACTCATTTTTCCAATTATTTCAACCCTTTCATGATTCTCTCAATTTTACCTAAAAAAAGGGAAGTTTGTGTATCGGTCCTTTGAATCAGACCAGCACCAAAGTGTTTTGTTCCTTCCATGGTCCATGCTACAACCGTCCTAGCTCTACTTGACAACTTGACCGCTTTTTATGTTCTTGAGTTTTTCCATACAAACAGAAACTGATGGAAAAACCGAGCTTCTGACATAACCTGCTTGGCAGAGGTAATAAACACTGCCAAACAAATATTGCCAAATCAACAACAACCAGCTCAATACACTTTTGAACTAGGTAATGACGGCATGAGCAGTCAACAAGAATGATTTCTTATAATAAAATGGTGATAAAACGTTTTTTAAAAAGTGCAATGTTTGGATAACTTGAGGGAAATATATTTGAAAGAACCATGATTTGTTGAATATCATGTCACTGACAAAGAATATAACTGATATTCCCAGACTTATTACAAAGGTTGTTTGCATACCTCATTTATCAGCTAGATACAGCTGACAGATTGCATCTTAAAACTGCTTTGAGATAACGATGCCTTCCCTAAAAAGATTCCTAAACTGTAAATGTTAGCTTAGGTTTAACGGATGGCATTCTCTCTCACATGACTGCACACAAACTAACAAATAAAGCTGTTACTTTGCCTGTGGCTCCAGCATCATATAAATCTTTGTGCAGTGCAGCTTATCTTAGATGAACATCTTAATATTCTCTCCCTCTGCTGTCTTTACCTCTCATCCTCCTCCTCCCTTAAGAAGTGTCTGCTCAGTGATTAGCAGCTTAAAATATACCATTGTGTGAACTTTACCCACTTTACAGCTCCCTAAACAGAAGCGCTCCAACATATTAAAGCAGAGACTGGCAGATGTGTAGTGGAGGAAGTGCAGAGCCCCCACTTTCCATTAGTTTATTAATATTACCAACATCTGATACAGGCTATTTCAACTCATCAACCAATTATATATGCTTGCTTTATTGGTGGCCCTGAGCACTGGAGTGTGTATTTATTTATTGCCTCCCTTAAACTGAACACACACTTTTGCACAGGCAGTTCCATCTGGATTCACACCGGCTGCCTTTCAACATCATATGCATTCATTTTTAATTAAAAATCTAAACTTAGGTGTTTTTGCAGCTGAATTTTTTATGTTCCCCGGGGAGACTGAAGAATGTTTAATTCATTTCCCATCACTAAGCCTGATTGTCTTCACATAGTTTCCACCTTACCAGAACTTCTCTGAATGTTTTGTTTTTCAATTTGAGAAGTTAATTTATTCCACCAAGGTCCACCGAATGCAATATTACCTTTCATTAATGATCAGCGGTGATATTTGTATAAAACACACATTATTTGCCTGGTTTGCTCAGAATTAGATTTTTAGATGACATGATTGTTCATTAACAATGCCATCACCTGCAGTCATAAAGGGGGAAGCAATGAAAGAAGAGTTTGAAGATTGAAGTCTGGGTACTTATAATCACCAAAACGAATGGCATGTAAAATATCCTGGACAGGTTGCACCAGATATTAATACATTTATCACACACATCCAATTATCTGTGGTTTCAAACTCACTGTATCGCTGACAAATAGCTAGTAATGATGTGATAATTGATCGCTAAGGAACGTAATTAGCACCAACTGAGAAGATGTCACTGTAGCGACTCAAGCTGTCACATAACTTACAAGATACTTGTACATTAAATTAAATTGCCCCGCCTTGGTAAATGTTACATGAACTTTGTTTTTCCATATGTGTTTACATGTGTTGATTGGTGTTTCAGAATTCAAGAAACAAAAGTTGGAGATATCCATATTTGCTAATCTTTAACTGGCATAATGTTTTGTAATTTAAGTCATTGTTATGAGATGTACATTTTTATTCTACAAGTTTGACTTATTTTCAAGCGTCAGGTGTCATGTGCTACTTCTTCTGTTTGGTGCGGCAGTAGCTCCGTCTGTAGGAACTTGGGCTTGGGAAGCAAAGGGTCACTGGATTAAGTCCCTATCGGACCACCAAATAAGGAATAGGTGGAGGACGCCGGTTTGCCTCAAGGGCACTGTCGGGGTGTCCTTGAGCAAGGGACCTGGCAGCCCCGTTGTTGTGTGTGGTCATTTTGAAACATGTGTGTAACTGTAAAAAGAGTGAAACACTGAATTTTCATAATCATAAACATTTTTCCACTAAGGTTCTAAACTCTTTAAACTCTCTCCCCCCCTTCCCACCTCTCTCATGTGTGTGTACAGGAGTTTATGTATGCATATATATATACACACATATGTATAGGCATTTATTAGATATTTACCTTTCTGTATCTCACACACAGAAGATTGACAATAAAGTTTCCCTTGACTTTGATAATCTTAAATCTTCCTTTTTTTACAATGCAACTAACTAAACTATCACTATGTTTAAATCATAACAATGTAGAAAGTATACCACAGGTGAGTAAATTATGTCCCAGTCCAATATCTGTTGATTATGGGTTGTACAGAGAGTAATGACATTGTAGAGGCCTTAATATAAAAAAAGACTAACAGATAAAACACACAACTGCAAGTTTGAGTTCAGTACATTTAATTGTTAATTAATTCATTGCACATTTGCTCAAGTGCAGAGTCATACTCAATGTAAAGCTTTAAAAAATACAATCTCAGTCATCTCTGACGTGACGTGAGTGCTTCCATGTAGATTTTTTAAAAATAAATACAGTATATGACAGATAAACCTTCTCTTTAGAGTCATGTTCTTTGATAAATCTGTAAATTAAACACTGAGAAACAGGGCAGCATAACTGGTCAACGTCAAATATACTTTCATTCATAGTTAGGTAGTGTAACTTTCGACAAAATACATGTGCATTTCCCGTTTTCTGTGTAAACACAACTGTGTCTCTTTTTTTTTTTGATTTGTAAAGTGTGACATACTGTAATACCCATTAGAGGCGAGCCTTCACATTAACTGTAGCATGAATTACCACCTTTGTGTTGGCACCTGAATTATCCTCAACACCACTCTCGAAACAGCAGGACTTTTTGCTCCACATCACAGACAATCTTCCTTTTTAGAAATAGCTCAACAGGTTTACAATACTTAACATTTTTCCTCAAATTAAAAAAATAGTTTGGATCATCAACTGTACACAATACCAAAAACAATGTGCTTTTCCCCATATAGTGTATAGTGCTGAGTTCATATGCCCTCCAGGACTGTAGTTACAGTGCGCCCATCTCCCTTTTTTTTTCTTAACTGAGGGTTGTAATCACAGGATGCATCAAGGGGGCCTCTCTCCGTGAAACTTTCGGTGTCTGTACCTGCTGTTCTTTTCCTTGGCCACGTTGACACAGGCATTTTGCTTGTTGCTCTGCAGGTGGTTCCAGTACTTGATGAGTTCATTGGGGTGGAACTGATGCGACGTAATCAGGTGGCTGTACTTACAACTGGAGTAAGACACCCGCCAATGGTTGAAGAGGAACTCATTGGGAGGAGGCGCTGGGTCGATGCGCAGCTTGGCCAGGCAGATCCCCACGTAAACGTCCTCCAGGTGCAGCCTTCGTATGCTTAGGGACGCCTGATAGATCAGATTGGCCATGTCCCCTGAGAATACGTACCCCGTGCCCGAGCAGAATATCGGGTAACGCTCGCTTGGGTACAGCTCGGGCGGCATGTACCACTTGCTGTCCTTGTTTCGGTTTGGTGCATAGCCCCTCATCAGGTAGCCGGTGAAGTACCTCTGCTTGGGAGGCAACTCGGGCTTCAGCAGCTTTTGGATGAGATACTCAGTATTTACAAACATATCACTGTCTGTCTTCATCACGTAGGAGGTGTGAGGGCAATAGGTGGCCACCCAGTTCATGCCCATCAGGGTTTTGATGGTCAGGTTGTAGTAAGTGTCCTGGTAGTCCTGTTGGATGATGTCGTGGTGAACAAGGCTCTCTTCTTCTATGCTGCTCTGGAGGTAAGTGTCTGAGCTCTTTCCAGTGCCAAGCAGGAAAAGACGAACAAACCCTAATCCCATTGCGTTGCTCTCATTCCCCCATGTCTGACGAATGGCGTTACGGGCATCGGCCTGTCCGGGTTCTGCAGCTATCAGGACGATGATGAAGGGCGTTCTGTCCCTGCACTTGAAAGGCTCGTTTAGGATGTAGCGGTAGGGCTGAGCGCTGAGTCTCCCTCCCACACCCATCTCCTTCTGTAAACTGTTGTTGGTGCTCATGGAATCCCCAAGTCCCATTACCCCCATCCTGGAACCCCCTCCGCCGCCTGCTGCTGCCTCCCCCGCAGCAACATCTGCCTGCTGAGAGCTGAGGTTGAGAAGAGTCTTTGGTGCCACATACCCCGTGTCCCTCCACAGGCTCCGCAGGGAGCTGCTCTGGTTTGCTTCGCCTTTGGGGCTGCGGAAGCCCCTGACAGTGTAGGCCAGCGGGTTTTCCCGGGGCCCGCTGCGTCCCGGAAGCCAATCCTGATGGCTGAAAAATAAGAAAAGGGTGAAGAGTAGAGCCAGCGAGAGGAGACCGGCCACATGGGTCCTGAAGAGCGACCGCTTGACGGTCCAGGTCATCTTGATGGGACAGCAGTGCCGCCGTCTCCACTGCATGGTGCAGATCGGGGTCGCAGGAAGCTGCTGCTGCTGCTGCTCGAGAATGGGCGGCGGCGGCAATCACTCACAGCCACCTCAAACATGTGGTTGCCAACAGTCAGAGGGTTATCTGAGCTGGCAGATTGGTTGGAGTGAGCCTCCTGGTGGAGTCAGGGGAACGTTTGAGCCCCCCAGTGCAGCTAGCAGCAGGGTTAAAAGAGCTCCTGATGGAGCAAGGAAGCCAATGTTTCTCTGGCCATGAAGGCTTCTCCCTTGCTCTTCTTTGGAACTGTAGACAAACACAAGGTCATCCCCGATGTCTCGTCTCCTTCAGGATATGATAAGGGTCACCTCCTCTATGTTTGCTGTCTCTAGTCTGAATAGAGAAAAAAGAAACAGAGAAAACTGTTGGCATTGGTCCAAAATAAACCTCAAATCACTGGCACTGAGCCACATGTCAATGTCTGGCTTGCAGATGTGTTATTTATCCTACTTGTGGGGAGAACCAAGCATATTTCTTAATAATTTTATTTATGGTTTGTTTTGACACATAGAGATTCTGAATTAATGTCTTCCACATGCAAAAGCCCCAATTAGAGCTTTTCTGTGAATGTGGCACACACTATGGTGAATGGCTCTTTTGATAAGCTGACTTTACATTTTGAAAAGGAGAAGCTGAATCAATATGACAGCTTTGTTTGTAGCATCTTTGATTGGATGGGACGTAGAACACAGCAAGCTCTGGGGATGTGATGGAGAAAAAATGTGAGATCCAGAAAATACTGTTGCCAGCAGGTTGGTGTCAGAAGGGAAGATTACTTCTGGAAATGTTACCTTGCATACAGTGCACCTGTATGGCAGATAATATGGTGCAACCAGATTTGTGCGTATTTGCTATAGTTAAGGATAACACTATTTTTTTTTCATCATTCTCACAGTAAATACAACGTACTAAATTAGCATATTGTTCTAGTACTTTTTTAAGTGAGTGAAAAACAGAGAATTTCTAGATAAACACATCAAGGACTCTAAAAATAGTGAAGAATAGAAAATACTATTCTTCATCGAAACTATGAGCTGGCTGTCTGGTGCTGAGCATGGGGAGACAGTGCCTCTTGCATGTCATTATTCAGCTTAATGCCTGGGGCAGAAGTATAAATTGCAGGTTTGCTCAACGTGATGCCGGATAACGCTACACTGAGCTGCCTGTGTCATCAGCCCCCCACCGGGCGTCGACAGCTAGGGAGGAGATGCATCTGTCAAAATGAGTTTTCAGGGTCCGGCAGGCAGTGGTGCCAGAGCCTTAGCCAGCCTCTGGCGATGGCAGCCTTCACCCGCCATTCAACTTCCACCTACGGCTTATCAATGCTACCTACCGTCTAGATGAGACCACCCAGGCTGCTCGACCCTCTACCACAGGCATAAATAAAAGACGTACAAGGAAACATGCACATGAACGTACACACAGAAACATGCAACGCTGAAATAATGTGACGTGAATGATTGCATCTGTTGCCCTCAGGGAGTTGTGTACCAGGGGAAGCAGAAAAGCGAGCAATCGGTTTGCACAAGCAAAAAATGTTCTGTGCATCGCAAATAATCATATGCGCACCAAATACTGCACACATAATCATTTTTGTGTTCACAGACACACTAACACAATGCAGATCAGACTTAATGATGTACGCAAGCCTACTGCACCCGAGTCACTCTTGTGTCTATAGACCCACACAAAAGATGCATGTGCACCTCAAACATATTTATATCCACACTAAAAACATACATCATTAGTGCTGTGCATGAGAACACACACAGAGACACACACACACACAGAGACACACACACACACACACACACACACACACACACACACACACACACACACACACACACACACACACACACACACACACACACACACACACACACACACACACACATACACACACACACACACCAGGAAAAAGAGAAAATGCCAGCAGTATCTTGCAGGTTGTACTTGACTCTAGTGGATTTTTATGTAGCAGCATTGCAAGTCTTAAAAATCCTTTCTTCCTGAGTTTGTTAATTTACTGACTGCCTGCGTTTGCTTTTTTGTTTATTTGTTTGCTTGCACTTTAATAAATTGCAGCTACTGAACAACAAAGCATTATTTTGTGCAAATGCTACATGCCGACTTGGTGTGAGGCAGATTTTCCAAACTTCCAATTCTAATTTCCTGCTATGTTTGCTCATTCATCATGACAACTGGCAAGGAACACGATAACCTTTTCAGGCAACTGTGCCTACCCAGCGCAAGCAATTACAGGAGAATGAGAGGGGCCGGGGCCGGCTTTGTTTTAAAGGTTAACATACTTTACATCGAAGCATATCCAGCGCTTGAGAGATTTCTCCCGTCAACTAAATTAACATGTAGTTAGGTGAGCTCTGATGAAGTGTGCACACACAAAGGGGCACATACACACATAAATACACATGTACACAAAGTTCAACACACACGACAGACGCCCGTACCCACCCAGACACTCACATAGAGAGGAGCATGAATGGTGGAGTGTATTACTTTGTTTTCGTTTTTCGCTTTCGACAATAATGTCAATTTCACTGAGACACCAGACATCCATTTTTACTTTTTAGCAGTTCCACTTAATCTGCCAATGCCTCTCCTCATTAATTCATTTTCCTGCCTCCCATCAATGTCACTTTTATGCAAGCCAATTAGTTACACTAGCACTAATTAAAGCCCCAGTGATTCTGCAGCGGTCAATAATCAGAACGAAGGCTGCGGGAGTGACATGCTAGGCATATATTATAGTGTTGTCACCACATCAGCTTTAAAGCTGGAGAAAGAAAACAGGGAGGTGGGGGGGTGCTGTGAGGTATAAATGCCATTTTCCACACTTTGAATTATTTGTCTCCACGCCCATTTTAACAACCTAGCTTGGTTTTGCCTCATTGTGTGTAATGCATGCAAAATTAGCTGGGCTGATGTCGAAGGGGATGTGACCTTCATTTAGTACAGCATTGCACTTTGTGACACATTTTCCTCAAGACAAATACAGCAACTATTTGGGTGGGTGTTCTCTGGAGTTAGGGGTTAAATTCTGCTTATGACTGATTATGTGGTTGACTGAGGTTTCCCGCCTTTAAGCATAAGCCTAATACAACCACTACATTTATGATTCATTTTAATGTTTAAGTACGATGCATGGCCATAATCAGGTTAAATAAAAGTCAAGGCCATATGAAGAGACCAACCAACTGTGATTTAAAGATGAATTGGCTACAAAGTGTCAGGAATAGTAATGGAACATTTTTATATTGTATTATCATCACTTTTACTTTGTATTCTCATCTTAGTATCAATTGTGTCGTTTTGTTTTTTCAGTCTTTAACTGTGTTTATGTATTTACCATGTACACCACAGCAAATTCCTTGTATGTGTTAAACTACATGGCAATAAACGTTTCTCAGATCAATTCTTCTATTTTATCAAAACTATGCAGCTGAGAGCTCCATAGAGGAGTTTTGTTTCAATTTCCTTTTCTCTATAACCAAGGTATTCAATTTGTGATGTAGTATGGTTGTATTGTCAACATGGCAATTCAAGATCCAAATGTTTACTAGGAAGGGAAAACTAGGGGGTTTCATGTACTATGTAGCCCCAATTCTGTAGCCAACTCTAGAGTGTTGCACTCACGGAAGGCATTCACCAAGCTCTAATTGGTCATAGATTGCCTATTTTGTGATCATAGTCTGGTGAGATTGTGGTCAACACTGAGCAAGGGCTACTCCGAGTATTGTTCCTGTTTACATTGAGACTCTGGACTTCATCTCTGTCTTCTTTGTAAGCATTCCAGTGGAGAGCCAGACACCCATCCTACCTCTCAAGAAATGCCTTTTATCAATGGAAACAACTTTATCTTTAACCTCTATTTATATCTTTGAGACCTATCTTCCCCCTTGCTTTCTCACTGTATTGCTTATGTTTGCAATAACCATATGAACTAGTTTCACTGCCTTTGTGGCTTGGCTTGCACAGAAATGGTCCTTTCTGTGGCTTGCACGGAAATGAGTTTGAATTTCACATCGGCTTTTGTTCTCTCAGGGTCATGCCGGTCTCATCTTAAAAAAAATCTTTGAGGGAATTCAGGCTGGGCTTCATTCAAAAGCAGTCACTTGAAAGAAAAGAGAATGCTATCAAGTCCACACCTCTCCTTTCAGTGCCGCAATGGTCTTCACCTTAATCCTTCCTCACCCTGGTCATTTTTCTCCCCTATTCAGCTGCTCTCTTCCTCAACAATCGGTCATTTTCTCACTGTTGTTTACCATCTGAGTGTAGAGAAGAGTTCACAAAGACTGCCAAGAAAACAAGTAAAATAGAGGTGAGGTGGTTTTGTTGCTCTTCCTCTCCCTAACTTTCAGTGTGAGTTAATAGACAAGCCTGTGACACCAGTTTTTCTTCACTAATTTGAGATGGGGAAACTTTCCGCACCCTATCAGATGAATTCAATTTGGCCTACACATTTATCAAATACCACCCAACATGTACCAAATGTGTTTATTTGAATTGATTTGGCTCTGGATGTTATTTACCACTTTTAACTATGGAAAGTGGTCAATTGTTATGTATGTTTGATAAAGTTTTCAATTCAATATACATATAACATAAATGTTTATCAATTAGCTAATTTGAGGTAATCTGTTTATCCATTTAGCTATTTCAATTGTTTTTCATTAGGCTATTTTAGCTAACTATTAAAACCATTGCTTATTTTTTAACTAACTACTCGCAACCGTTTATTTGTTACTTCACGCTGTTCTTAACCGTTTATCAATTACATTAAGCCACATATTTCCAACTGTTCATTAATTACCTTAATCCGACAATTCCCAACAGTTTAGCCATACCGCTACATTAAGCTAACTATTGCAACTGCTGTTTTTTCATTACCAGCATTTAGCAACCTATTCTGAACAGTTTTCCTATTATTTTTAACTAACTATGTCAATGATTTATAAATCAGTTTCAAGTAACTTCACTCAACTGTTTATCTATTACTTTTAGCCAACTATTTTCAATGATTTAAACATGCTACTTTTAGCAGTTGTTTAACCATACCCTACTTAAAGCAAATCATTTCCAAATGTTTATCAATTACTTTCAGCCAAGCATTCAAGCCTATCCAGCTATACTATTTAACAGCATCTACTGGAAACATGTTATTTACACCAAATGTCTTCATTGTTCATGTTTTCAAACACTCTAAATAGGCCTCAATAAGTGTTCAGCTGTTACAGCTTACACCATTTATTTATTTTGTAAATTAGTCAAGCTTCTCCACAATTTCAACATATTTGTACTGGCAACTGCAAAATACACATCCCTGGCAGGATAATACTGGTATGAGAGGTATGCAACTACAAAACTAATTGATACATCCAAGTACAGTGTCAACCATTTAGCAATACACTTATTTATTAATCATCTTTAATTTGTATCATTTTTTAATTTAAGTTAAACTACAGGGTACCATGTTACTGCATTGGTTAAATTTAGCTTTCCGTTTAAAGTGTCCATAACTGCTTGAGTTAACTTTTTGTGTTGTTTTTCATCATCCAAATAGTTTCAGTATAGATTTCGAAGGATAGTTCTGAGATTTACTCCAGAGCCAAAATATCTTGGACATTAATCTGGTGTTCAAAGCATTGAAATTACATTTCTTTCCAAATAAAGATACCCCTGTCTGTTCCTTTAACTACAAGAACGAGATAGAGATGTTTGGGGGGCATTTGATTGACCTGATACTTTGAGAATGTAGTTTGGTCCGCCAGGATAGGGAAGGTGCGTTCTCAATAGTATTCCAGACATAACAGATGAGCGACGCTGGATGGCCAACTGTGGGTTTTCTTTTTTACCATGCATCACTAGAGACTGGTCAGATCTGGGCCAGGCCACTGGAGCGTCGGTCAAAACATGAACATAACATCCTTAAAGGGTCAGTTCTCCGAAATGACAGAAAAAAAGAAAAAAAAGCATTCTCTCTCCTCCACTTACTTTCTATGGTGATATCTAGATGTGTAAACTGCTTATTTGCCTCTGTTCTGACAATATCTGTCTCCACCTTAACACAATAATGTAGTTACTTTGTTTTGATGGACACTAGTTCCAGTGAAACATATTTCTTTGAGATGTTCTGTATTATCAAAATAATAGGAGCTTTGTTTCACTAAAGACATTTTGCTGTTGATGTTTTTTAAAGGTGAGACCATGAGTCGATTTTGCGAATCAACTAATTAATCCATAAATTAAGATAAGGATAAGATAAAGTAATGTTCAAAGCATAAATTCCAAGCATTGTGTAGTTTCAGCTTCTAGATTAATTTCTTCCAGAACTTAAAAAAATGTTTTATGTAATGTAACAAAAACTGAACAGCTTTTGGTTTCTGACTGTTTTAAGGTATCAACTAAACAATTTTATGAAACTGTCCTTGCAAGTATTGAACAATTATTCTTCCATATTTATTTTAAACCAAACATGGCAAGTTATAAACAATAAAATAAGCATTATTTCACCCTGTGCGGTAATGTTACATGCATTTTTTTTCCCTTTGAAGCATAACCAGGAAGTGCAACACTAGTGACAAATCTTTTTTATTCGTTATGTGAACGGACCCTTTAACACACAAGTCAAAGCAATATCACATAGATGTTATGGGTAACATTTACATTCATTTGTCCTTTAAAAAAGGTTGTGACAAAGTCGAGCAGCCTCTTAAAAGTAAACTAAAAATACAAGAGCCCTCTGGGAAATAAAGCTTTGGCAGCTCTGAGCTTGTAGCTGTAGTAAATATTATATGACAGTGATTTTCTTCAACTCAGTGAGAGTAAAATCCGACCACTCACCTGTGCTGCTGCCAACTTCCAAAGCAGAATTTTGGTTTTACTTCGTTAATAAAATCAGGTTATATAGTCTTTGCTTCGACTCTTGTCGGGATGTCCGTTCAGATTGCCACAGCAATAAATGAAAAGGTGGTTTGAAAATTAGACCCTATTAAAGTTTCATAGTCTAGTGGGCAGAGTGAATACCCAGATGGTGAGCTTAGCTGCTGTTTTTTTTTTTTTTTTTTTTTTATGTCCATCTCAGCACTTAAGATGCACAGGCTTTCAGTGCCAAATAGTTTGGGCAGCTGGACGTGATGAAGTGGATAAAAAGCCCTGTTAATTGAACTGGATCAATTGGATCTCCCTGGCCTGCCACTTGGCAGGTCCAAGGAGGAGTTTCCTAAACTTCAACCTATGTAAAGGAATACAGTATGGACTACTGACCCGTTTTTGATGTCAGTGATTGTACCTTCAGGAATCCCTTATCTGCTCTGGGCAAGGATAAATGAAAGCTATAGTCAACATTCATCCTTAGCGGGGTGAAGTTATATTAAACGAATATGTATTTTTCAACAATACACCTGCCCAAGGCCCCCCTGAGTGTCACTGCAACATTTAAGGAAGCCTCTGGGGGTCAAAAAAGTGCCTTATGGGAAGGAGATGTTGGGACATAGGGGTTCATCCAAGGTTTGTGGATGGATAAATGTATTGATTGATGGGTGAATGGATACTCGTCAAGGCGGCTGGCAAGGGTGGATGGCAGGATGTAATGGAGGGGAGAGGAGGGCGGGGAAAGCTAAATGAATAATGAGGATGTGGAGGATTGATGAGACGTGCAGTGTTGCGTACCTCTTCCTCATGCTGCTGCGGCTGCTGACAGGGCTGCGGTCCGCTGACGGAGTGTGTGAACCCCGGTGCCTTCAACCGCCATCACCGCCTCCTTGGATTGGGAACAGCGTGGACTACAATGCCTCTCCTCGTCCAGCTCCCACTCTTCGATCACAGTGACACCTTAGATGTGTTATGTCCCTGCTAGTCCTCATCCCCACAGGCAACAAACCTGCAGGCTTTTAGTTCTCCTCCTGCTGCGACTCCTCCTCTCCTCTGTCTCCTGCTCCTTGTGTCCGTCACAGCTTCCCTCTACCTCAGTACTCAATACATATTTTTTGTTTCCCCACTGTTGTTTCCTGGTCTCATTATAGTTTATCTCACTCAAAGGATATGTTATTAAATGTAAACATTTAAGAGAAAGCACAACAGCATCCAAACAATCCGGAGCCCTAAGGAGGGGAGAGCAGCAGCAGCAGCAGAGCAGCAGGAGTGCGGCTGGTCCTTCACGATGCTCGGCAGGGTGATGCACAGCAACAGCACAGCGAAAGCTATGAAGAAAAATGCGAAAATAATATCCTCTCTCACATGTGAGTCCAATAAAGCTACAGAGAAAACATGTTCCTCATGTCCTCAAGGTAAAAACAAAAATTAGTCGTTTACTTTCATCCCCCTGCTTGGGCTTTTGCCAGTCCACTGTTTTTTGTTCTTTTTCCAGTCTTCACTCCGCTCCGACTTGGACCGTTCCTGGTCGTATTTCCTAGCCGGGCAAGGGAGCTGCTGGCCCGGGCAGGCAGGCAGGCTGTCAGACACCGCTCTACTGACAGAACTCTACCACGTCACTGCAATATTAGGGGAGCATCTCACGTGACCCTGTTAGACGCTCATGCTGCGTTCATGTAGTGTGGGTGAAAATTCCACTCTCCAAAAAGAAAACACAATCACGGACACACTGACAAACACACACCATACACGCATAGACATAAACTCGTAATAATACTGATAGCCTATTATATTCTTGTTAAAAGCTGAGACTATAGGACATTTCACGGACATATACATTTTGAAGATAGAAAACATAATATGATAAAAACAATGTGTTTGTTGTTGTTGTTCAGTGTTATTTTTCATTGTTCACTGTATTTTGTGAAAGAAAATTATTTTGTTCCTCTTTTTTTGCTTCCAAATTTTTAGGCAAAAAAATAAAAACTTAAAAAGGTTGAGAAAAAAGTCCGTCGATATGTTAAATCAGATGGTTTAGGAATGACACTTTGGAAAAGCTACTTGTGTGTTGTGTTTACATATTTCTGGCCACTTCTGTTTATAAAAAATAAATGCCCCAGCTGATGTCATTATCTAGGACATGCATTCATTCATCTGTTATTACTTTAGAGGAAATTCTAAAGCTGTCTCTACTTTGTGACCATAAAACAAACGATCAATACAATACTTATGGATCCATAAATATGTCTGGAAATTGCTTACTTTTACTACGTACTATTTACGATGAAATGAGCACTAGATATTGTAGATGGGTTTCTCATCCCAAACATCCTAATGCAGATTAGTGATTATACAGTCATACTTATGTAGAGTAGCGTAGCTATAAGGATGTCTTCTAGAAAAAGAAAAGAAAAAAGAAGACAATTTCAAAGAAGTGTGGGACACCTGAGAGCGAAAATTAATCAACTCATTCTGACCATATTTTCCGTGAATGCGGCATTACTCTCTCCTCTCCCCCTCCTCCCAAACCAGCCACCCTGCTCCCCCTCTGTGGGCGGAATAAAGGGGATTTAACTCCGTAAGAGCATGGTGGCCAGTGGTTGTCTGGTAACAGCTGGATTTGCTACCATTGTGCTCTTTGTTTAACCGTCCCTGGCAGCAATGTTTTTCACATGGACAGGACCATTTTAAAACACTTTTGTGCCCTGTTTGTTACATTAGCAATGCATCATTACGCACTAATGAATACTAACTATATTTAGCCTGCCTTCATATGATGCAAACAAAAAACAAAACACACACGCTTAAGGTCCTTGACAGCACTGACTATCTACCTGACTACAGCATAATGATGAAACTATACCTGTCTCATTAAGGACTAAAAGAAAATGCAAACCGATTCATCAATGTTCAGTCATGTTTACACGCGTGCAACTCCAGAGACCGCAATGTTTCTTGATATGCAATAAAAGCAGCTTGTCTCTCTCCTTCTCTCAGAAGAATTGGAGCAGATGGAATTATGGCTCATGCAAAAGCAGCTCACTTCAGGGAAAGTAAGCCGATGGGAGAGCAGCCCCTTGCAACACTGTAAATATTGTAAGGTAGCTCCACAGCATAGGAACACAGGTGACTGAATAATTAATAGGAGCTGTGTCTTTGACAGATATACTTTGGAGGCTATTAGCTCTGCTACCTGGCCAGTGAGAGCGCATTTGTCAAAAGAAAGTAATGCCGGTGTGATGATTGATTTCCTGAGGCTGCCAGGTTAGAGGCAGCGTGCCTCTGTACATTAATATCAGGTGGCATCTATTAGATAGGTGACTTTCTCAACTTGTCTGGCCCGGTTGCCTCAGCAAAGACCAGCATATCAAAATCTAAATTGTCATCATTAATTGCTGCTTGGGGGGTATCTTGGAACACTACGTCTGCCTCTCCTGCTGTTACACAGAAACCAAGTCTCCTGCACAAACAACATGGATGTCCTGTGCAGTAGCAAAAAGGCAACATTCCCCCATAGATAAGAGGTGGACATAAACACCATGACGTCAACTATTGCTTTTTGTCTGAGATTTTCAAGTGGCAACAATTTGATAATTAACTTTCATGAACTGAAATGAACACTTCTTTCGACCAAAGAACAACAAATGAACGGCGTGTCGTAGCAACCTCTCAATCACAGACTAGCCATGTCCTAAATAATACACTTCTTTATTGTCTAATTAACCAAAATGGGTAAGAATTATTTAACTAGCAATTGAGACTATAAACATATAAGAAAATGTTTATCTAGAGAGTCAACTCAGTGAGGAAAAGGATAACTTTTTCCAAGACTTTTAGGATTTCATTTTGCAACTATATTGTCACCTTTATTCCATCTATTGAAGAGAATGCAAATTCAAGCCACGTCTGCATTGGCTTCACTTTTTAGACCACAAGGTGTGCACTTGATGTGCACAAAACGATACATTATAACTTCTTCAATGTTTCTTAAATGTGACGACCTGGCAATTTTTTTCATAAAGATGATTGTACCTTCTGTGATCTAATTTTATCTCACAAAATATAAACGGCCATGCCTTGAATGGAAAGTCAATAAAAGCATGTGTGTTCTTTGGCAAGAAGTGAAGTGCTATTTGCAATATGTGCTTTCTAGGGAAAATCAATTTAAGACAGAGACTGCGTTTATTTTTTGTGTTATTTTTTGTTTTGTTTAAAAAACGCTTCAAAAAAGGGGAAACACATGAAAGTTCCCATGTTTTTTTTGTGTGCAAGTTGATACGTTCACATACAGATGAACCAGCATTTGCACTGCAACCTGGAAACCCATTCCCATTTGAATAATTTCTAATTTCTATGCTTTCAGTCATGGACAATTCGCTCTATTGGCACATTCTGGAACAGACATGCCAACTGACATGGCAAATGAAGCTGTTATATATCCCCATTGTGAGTTTCCCCATTCCCCAAGTCAAATATTTTTTTGTTGTTTGCATTTTTTCTTAAGCATTATTTTCCTCAGGTTGTTCTGTACGTTACATTTGTTTTTTCTTTCAGATACCGCTGGAGGAAGGAAAGGTTGGTTATCAACGCAACGCCTTTTAAGAAATGCAGTCTCAGATGACATGCGAGCTGTTATTGCTTCTCTTAAAGAGTGCAGTCGCAATATCCTGCGGCAGAGCCTCCAGAGCAAGCAGGGATGTCTCTGTGAATATCTTTGCCTTCACTCAGACGCAGGCCCCCGTTCATGGTCAACTCTGTTATATCACGGGACATCTTATTAAGCATTAATTTACTGAATTTCATATTATCTTGGGAGCTAATTATATCCTTAAATTATACAAGTCTAAATGTGAATTCAAATTCAAATCATAACAGAAAACATTGACTGACTTTGGAAAAATAATATATTTTGCTGACAACGACTACCTTTGCAAATACAATCAACACACTTTGATTATGTGTGTGCATGTTTCGATTAAGTAAATACAAACATTTGCATAATTACACATACTGCATGCAATGGAGGCATTATTAAAAAATGTCCTCCAATGTCATGAAAGATGTATTGAACCATATTGATGAAAAAGTAGAAATGTAATGTTAGTCAGATCCATATGGAATTACCTTTTCCGAGCATATCAAATCCGAGAATGCATGCAACTCAAACAGTTGGCAGGCAGTTTGGGCAGTAGCATGCCTGTCATAATGGATTGTCTGGATTCCTGCAGATGGGCCACAAGCAGTGCTGCGTTTACTGTCAATACACAGCTAACACACATGCATGGTCTGCTTCCTCTCAAGGAAGAGATATCTGATTTCAGTCTGTATACAGGCAACACATTTTAATTTCATGCCTAAATCCATCTCAACCCTATCCACACTCACACGTCTGGATACAAGACAAGACTTGTTATAGCCTGGGCTTGAGGAGCTGTATGCCCATTACTGCTGGATATAGACGTGGTCAGAGAGTCTTAGATCCAGGCACTGTGTGTACAAATGAGCAATGTCAACAAGACAAGCTCGAGTTGAAAGCATGCAGTCATGTGGGCAGTTACAAGGGATGCATTACATTCCCTTTAGGGCTTCAGAATACTGGGAGTTGATCTCATAAATGTAGTCTGTCAAAGCAGTTTGTAAGCAGTTTGTTTTGTAGAGGTGATAATATAGGTATCATAATTTGGGTCTGAAAAGTGAATCCAAGTGTCCTAAACTTGAGAGGGTCTATGAACCTACACCCCAATTGTTATCTAAGTAAACATTTTGTCCGAAACACACATTGTAATTGTTTTCGAAATATATGTATATTTCGAAAACAATTACAATGTGTGTTTCGGACAAAAAATTATACATATTTAAAAAATCTCCAAACTTAAAGGTAACATATTATACTGTATTTCAACAATATGTTATAGGTCTGGGATATATACAAAACATGTCTCTGAAGGGTTTTGCTCAAAATACCAAACAGATCATGAATTAGGCTATAGCATGCCATAAATTTCTATATTTCAGCCTTTCTCAAAGAAGTGCCTTATTATGTGTCTGTAGCTTTAAATGCAAATGAGCTGCTGCTGGCCACGCCCCTTTGCGATCGTGTTTCTGGCTCTCTGCTCTCCAACCAAGCAGCTCCACGGTAATGGTGAACACTGCGGAAGAGAAGCGTTTCACAATGTCCACCGGCAGAAAGTCAGAGGTGCTGGATTTTTGCAGCCTGAAACGCCACAGTGTCTGGTCTTCTTAGACATCCTGCTGAAACACAGAGGTGCTGCGGGAGGGGATTCAGGCAAGAGGGTGAGTCAGGGTTGATTTTTTGCCAATGCCGTTCAACCCACATATGACGTCAAAGAGGAATTTTACATCACGTATGAACTGAAACATCCAACCCATTTTTTGAAGGGCTTTCACATACTTAAATCAGGAGGGAAAGAGAGTCAACCTTTGTTGAAATACTTTAAAAAGTGCATTTTGCAAAATTGGTACCTTTTAAAGCAAGTCCGAAATAAAAGTAATTTATTATGAGTTATATATATATAATATAATAGTGTAATGTATACATTCTAGCACAGAAGAAGATACTCTTTAAGATACCGTAGTTCAGTTTTGATGTTCTATTCATGAGTGAATATCAAATCAGAGCATATCCAACCCAATTCAACATATGCTAAACTGGCTCTTACAAACAGATAACAATATAGAACATTATATGCTTCACATTATAATAAGCATTATAATATTATCCAATGAGTTGTTTATTAATACACTTTGAAGAGATGCAGCATGTAGGAGGAAGGTGAAGTAGTTTAAGAGGCTGTCTCGGCCCCAATGCTCTGTGTAGGCCACCAGATACCTGGATATGAAATGTCGTCAGCCAGGAGACTAAGTTTATACCACCTATTGTAAAATGATCACTGACCTGCCTGTGAAAAAGTAGATACAACTTTTTTGTGCAACCAAGAGAATGTTCCTAATAAACACATTTTATTTCTCTGACTATATGATAATGTGTAAATGTATATGCTTGATTGTATGACAGTAGATTGTTGTTTTCAGTGCTATAGTTTTTATTTTAGAGATCCAATCACAGTTAAAATTGTGCCAAAACGATGTAATTATAAAACACAAATGTGCCAAAACACATGCGTATTAAGAAACATCTTCACCAACCTGACAACAACAACAACAACAACAACAACAACAACAACAACTTTAGGTAATATGCTTTCAGCAGATCTGCATGATACCGAAAGAAATCATGCGATCACTTTCTTCAAATAGTCCAATGAAACGTACACTTTAGGTACGTTTCCAGTGACAGTTACAGTTCGCCAACTTTATAATCCCCCATCATCAACAAGCGCTCCTGTCCCAGCTGTGTGCATCACTTTTTAGTATCATCGTTTCTGTTGTGTTTTGAGCTTCGAACAGTGTTTTTTCATGTGCAGCGTTTCGTTTATACAGCCCTTTTTGTAAACGCTGCACGTTTCATGTTAGTGAAGATGTTTTCTACATTCAGAACATTCTACATGCCATTTTGTGGGCACATTTGTGTTTTACTATTTGCATTTTTTTCTGAAATTGCAGCACGTTTCAACTAATAGAAGTGTTTTGGGTCATTGTACCACATTTGCCCCTCTCGACCACCGTACATTTCTTACCTACAGCACTAAACACCAGACAGTTAAAGATCAATCAGTGTGCTTTTCTGGTGTGGTCATCCTTAAATACTGAAATTCAGCTTAAATATTTGTATCACCAAATGATTCAGCTGACTGCAGGTACCTGTACTTCTGATAATGTAAGGACTACTGATAGATATGGCTCACACAAGGCTCAGGACATTTCCATTCCAACAAAGATTTCCTTATACTGTGACATTATCTTTATATGAACTTATGACATTTGTGTTGGGTAGATTATTTCTTTGATGTACCAATGCTTCTTGGCAATAAATCTTATACCGTTGGAGCCTGTTTAGTTACCTTTCAAATGTTGCCACATTTGTGAAGAACATGCCTTTGGGGGAGGAGCAGCAGAGCTTTGTATGTGGGTTGCACCCATGAAAAATGTGACAAATCCCCTCTGCCAATGCCAAACAGCAGCCAATCTCCGGTCTCGGCCGCCAGGAGGCCTGCCTTGACTGCCCTTCACTGTCAGGCCCTCTTGCACTGGAACCTCAACATGTGGAGGAACATTATGTTCAGTGATGTGTCCAGATTCTGCTGGCAGCGCTTGGATCGTAGCATCACAGTGTGGAGAAGACACGGAGAACGCTTTGCTGATTGCTGCACCAATAGAGTAGTAGTGGAGAGGAGGGAATGGCCTGCTGTCCTGACCTCAACCACATTGAACACTTGTGGGATCAGCTTGGGCGTGCTGTCCGTGCCAGAGTGACCAACACAACCACGTTGGCTGACTTGGGACCAATGTTGGTTGAAAAATGGGATGCCATCCCACAGCAGTGTGTGACCAGGCTGGTGACCAGCATGAGGAAGAGAGGCTGTTGCAAAAACAGCAAAAAAAAGCTGTTTGGCATTGGAAGAGGAGATTTGTCACATTGTTCATGGGCGCAACCCACATACTCAGCTCTGTTGCTCCTTGCACGAATGCATGCTCCTCACAAATGTGGCACCATTTGAAAGGTAAGAAAACAGGCATTCCAAAAGCATAAGTTGTATTGCCAAGAAGCATTGTTACAACAAAGAAATAAGATACCAAACACACATTTCCTTACGTTAAGTTTATTTCTATATTGTATAGCATGCTAGTACAAAATATGTAAACTTTTACTTTCACTGAGGTGTGAAAAGCTACACAAGTATGTTTAATTGAGTACATTATGACGATACTCTTTTCATCCTTGTGTAGACCAGGTACTGCCAAAAACTTAAAATGATTTATGTCCTGCTTGTTTTCAGGGGAGCTTTTTCATTTTGTGAATGGGAAAACACTGTCTTTTCACAGACATATTTAGGGAAGCGTTCCCACTTTATGATCTATAGCTTTATGTGACACTGCTGAAAAATAATACAAGGACTTGGGATCTGATTTTCCACATTTTGTTTTCAGTTGAGCTGAAATTAAAGCTGTGTAGACTTGACATTTTCCAAACAGGAAAAGCATCTCACTTGACTTCATTCTGTGGTCAACCGTATGTGTTTACCAGAACAAAGCAGGGATCGGATGGTTCCAAAAGGTTGATGATGGGAAAATGTCCTGTTTGTTGCTTCAAACATGACGATGATTTTGTTTTGTGGTTCCAGATGGTTTTGAGGGGGTTTGTTCCGTAAATTGAACAGTTTGTTCCGATGGTGTACAGATTGCTCTAGTCTAATCCAAGATGCATGATTACTCATATTCTTAGCATGCGGCCACCAAACATGTGTGATTAATTAATGTCATTACCCCGGTACTTTGTTTGGGATATGTTGCATGGAACTGAATCCCTCCTTTCCTTCTTCCCTGGAAAGATGAGACCGACTTGATTGAGTTAGTGCTTCATTATTACTGTCAAAGCAGCATGAGGAAGCTGCACTTTAGTGAGCCCAGTTGGAAGCCAGAGAAAGATGTTTGCATTTTAATTAATTGATAGATAAATTAACTTCATTTTCCTCACATTAATATAAAAAAATAGAAAAATGTCCTTTCTGAATGTGAGTTTTCTTGTACCGGGGAAACGCTTTGTCTGATCTACATCATCATGTTTTTTTTTTTAGTTAAAAAATGTTCACATCCTTTTGAAATTGTACTGATTATAACACCCATTTTTTTAATCGAGGAGATACAGTGTTGCAACCAAAAAATGTGATTTGAGACTCAAGCCAGTTTTGCTCTTTGTAGCTGAGGTTTACTCATGAGGTGATCCTGTGGAAAATGTGTCTTTTATGTGGTGCTCCTTTCTTTTTGCTCACACAAGCACATTTGTGTGTGTGTGTGTGTGTGTGTGTGTGTGTGTGTGTGTGTGTGTGTGTGTGTGTGTGTGTGTGTGTGTGTGTGTGTGTGTGTGTGTGTGTGTGTGTGTGTGTGTGTGTGTGTGTGTGTGTGTGTGTGTTAATGTGCAGGAGCAAGCTCAAACACACTGTCTGTTCGAGCACTTTCTCTCTGTCAATGTGTTCTCTCCAAGTTTTTCTGAGAAAAGGCGTGTGTGGGAGTGAGGGTTACTTTTTACTCGTGCTTACCCTCCTGTGTAAGCGAGCATGTGTATTTGAAAAACGATGGCCGCTGTGGGCGTGTTGGCGGTGGGATGGGTAAAACGCAGAGGTCAGCTATCACTTTGAAACATGCTGGTCCTTATCTCTGTCATGAGGCCTAATAGAGTAATGAATCAACATAAAGTCTGGGACTCTCCTGAATGGACCGCTGCCTCCTCCAGCAACACTTGCGCTTTACTTGGACTACACATACTGCCTCTGTAAGCATCTTTCGCCTTCCCCTGTTGTTTATGGGCGGTTTTCAAAAGTGGCTGAATTGTGACTACTGTAGGGGGTATATTCACAGATGAGCAGCCACGCCGCATCATCATACACTCAGCCACTATGAAATAACCCCGGCCACGGACAAATAGGATGGATGGTCTTTTTGAAGGGGAATGTAATAGGGCACAAAATGATGAGCCACATATTTGTGATCACCTCCTGATCTCATCTCGTGACTAGTTCCAAATCACTGACTTAATTCATAATAAAAGTTTGTGAGTTATCATAGAGAACCAGGTGTAGGAGGGGCATTATTAATAGCATGAGGAGACTAATTCAAGAAAAGATATATTTTTAATGAGCTGTTTAGTGTCTGCTACATAAAGATATTGTTTGGTCAATGCTTTCAAGTTACAGAACGATAAAAAAAATTGCTTGCATTGGACTTATTAGCTGTTCAAAGCTTAAAAAGCTGCTTTTTAGAGTGTGGTACAAAGAAAAATAACATCATTTTTTTCCAGTGACAGTTTTAGTGATTATGTGCCTCGCAGTTTGAATCATTAGCCCGCTTATTATATTTTGGACTGAATCTAGGCCACACCATTTTCATCAATTTTCCTGAATTATTATTGAGGGCCCAGCCTAGTAACAGTCTAGCAACTGTATAGGTAGAGGGGCTTAGCAAAGAGTTTATTATCCATATGCTAGAATGACGCACAAGTCACAATTGTGAAAGACGTATAATAATAACAACAATAATAATAGTCTTTATTTCATATAGCACCTTTCATCCAATAAATGCAGTTCAAAGTGCTTCACAGTTGACATGTCACAGAACATTTATATCACATAGAATACAGTTACCAGTAAAAGACATAACAAAATAAAAAAAGAAATACAAAAAGCATAGATTAGACATAAAAAATACATTCAGATTATAGGTACAACGATTCAAAACACAATCTGGTGACATTGAGAAAGTGCTGCAGAGAGCAGGAATTTGCTTCCTAAAAGGTTAATTTGTATAAATATGTTTTGTTTTAAAGACTTCCACCGAGCAGGCTTCCCTAATGTCCATAGGTATTTGGTTCCATAGCTTTGGGGAATAATTAACAAAAGCTGCATCACCAAACTTCTTTTTGCTGCTGTTTTTTGGAACTTCTAGCGAAGTAGCAGCAGAGGATCGTGGAGCTCTTGACGGTTTATAGCTGATAAAAAACCAAGGTGAAAATCCAGTAATTGTGTAGTGACCCCACCTTTTACCCTGTATTTATGATGCATAAATAACAAAGGAATTCCCTCGAAACATCTGTAGTACTGTGCCTCCGTATGTGTGTATCGGGCATCTGATCACTGATATTAGCCCTAAGGGCTTCACCAGATCTAAAACATACACCATCTCCTTTTTTTCATACATCATAATTCTCATTCCAGTACTTTAACTCCTTTAATGTTTAAGGATATATTGAGCTCACCTACCCTCCAGATTTATGTCATTCTATGTGCTGAGAATGTCGTTGCTCACCCAGCCTGCATGATGATGCTTTTATGATAGTTGGCCTGTATCAAAGAGTAAACCTCGGCACAAATTGGCCAGGTTACCAGCCTTCAAAGAGAATACATTAATCAATTTCCATTGGCTTTGAAATGCAAGTTTTCTGTTTGAAATCTGCGGTGCTGGTGTTCTAAATGTCTTTTCGTCCTCAAAGAGAACATGTACTCTAATCCCTCTCTCTTTGTAATTTTTTTTTTTCATTCTCAGTGCCTTTCTTTTTCTTGCAGTTCTACAACATTACACATCTCTACCCAGTATTGTACTGCAGAGACCATAGCATTGGTTTTGTTTTGGATATTCAAACAAAAGCTTACCTCTGCCTCATGAAGGGTGGTAATCATTAAGGTTCTTGTCTGGAAATTGTCCTTTAGAAATAAAATAATAGTGTCATGAGCACCGAACTGGTCAAACTGCCAAACTGGACGTGTTTCAATGTGCATTGCTGCCCTTGTTCTATTTTTGTACGACATCTGAGTATCAGCTTTTTAAGGGTTTGATGACACAGCATGACGAGGCTAGGAAGAATTGTTGTGATTCCTTAACGTGAGGTTGGTGCTTAAAGCAGCAACACTTAGCCCTTGTCAGACGTGGCAATGCCTTGTGAGAGGATAATATAATGCTTCTCGTATGATTGTTTTACCTCTCTGTCTAAATCGGAAGAAGCGTGCAGTTTGGCATGCACATGCGTTCAGTTCTCTCTGTGGAGCAGACAATCCTTTCACACGCCATCCTGCCAAACTAGCCTGTAGGCAAGCTTTGCATTTAAAATGTACAATTAGTTATCCCTGTTTGGTTTGAAAGCAACATTTCTGAAACATCAAGCCTAAGGGCAGCGCATAGAGAATGACTGCAGCGACCCCATACAATGTTCCTCCTTGTTATGTATTCGGTCTCAGTCCCTGTCTTGATCTTTTATTTCCTTTCTCTCTTTTCTTGCTTTATCCTGAAATGAACTGCAAAGTGTAAGTTGTCACCTGGAGGGGGGGCACGGTTATGTTGTGCCGTTGTGTCTTTATTCACCCCAGTATGTGTTTTGGCAGGAGCATAAACATGCTCCCTAAGCTTCATGGTCAGGGTTGAGGGAGTAGATGGGATAAACTGAGGTGCTTCATCTAATCAGCAGGGCCAGTGGCGCGCTGTAAAGCCAGCTGTTGGCCAGCAATGGAGGGGGCAAAAATCTGCTTGTTCTATCTGCCTTTAGCGCTGACCCCTAGCGTGCCCCCTCACTGTGCCTAATCTACAAAGACATTAATACAGGCAGAGCTGACTCAAAACAGAGCTGTTAGGGGAGGGTTTTAAATCTCGATAAGTGTCCTGCTGGCAAATGGAGGGCTTGGTTTGTGAACTACCCATGAAGGATTAAAATCTAGTTCAACATGCTAAATGCTTGTGATAAAAGAATACATTTTAGTCCTGTGTTTTTTTGCGAGTTTCCATTTTCTACATCCTGCTAGGCTTGAGCTTTTGGAACTGTTTCATAGCAGTAAAAGCTGCATGAAAATTCCCCAGTGAATAATGTTTGATTTTATAATTTCTGCCAATAGCCATTCTTTTATATCAAGGCCAGAAGAGGCTTGGTGAGGTCAGGCAGAACCACCTACACATCTCTGACAAACACAGATTTAAAAACACCATTGTTTTGTATGACGCCAAAGCTTAGCGGATGAATTAAGGGAAATCCTATGAATGGAGCTGATCGTTTGTTTGTCTCGCCGCTCTGAAAAACCACAAAGCTTTTGAAAACAACACTAGACTACAAAATATCTGTTTTAGTAGGGAGCTAACAAAAACTATATCTTTTTTTCTGTTTATTTCTCAAAACTGTAGCATTCATATTGTTAACTGTGCTTCTACCAGATGTTCCACACATGTTCATTATTGTACTCTTTTACTTTTTTTTAAATGTAGGTGCCCTGTCCAAATACTTAATTACAACATTTGAACGACATTTTACCATCAATTGTCGAACTGTTAAGGCTCCAGATGGAGGTAAGTAGTGGAAACAATGTTTTAATATAGGTAATATACAATTATGAATTGCACTTGGTCCCTTTGCATGATTTTACTTTGAAACAGGAGTTTTTGTTTAAAATGTGAGGAGATCGAGAAGACAAAAAGTTGTTTTGAAATGTCAAAGAAACATAAAATACTCAGTGCTATGGCTCTTATGGTGGTTTGGCATGCAATTGTGTTGCAGTCAGTTAGCTTTCACAGCTCATGAGATGAGAACAACTATGTAACGTCATACAAGTTATTTTAATATTTTTACATTCAACCATGTGACATTCATGTAAGCTTGATGAACTCTTATCAACATTTATATTGTGTGGTGTAGACTTCTAGTCTAAATGGCACAATCTTGAATCCTTGTGCAATTTTGTCATTATTTCCCATCAGAGAAATGTCTGCCAGTAGGAGTTCCCTCACCTTAAGAGTTGTTGGTGACAGACCTGAAGTATATATGAAGTTTTATTTTATTTTTTGTTATCAGCTCACTGATGAAAACTGCAATGCCATTGTTACGTGTCTCATTTTCGACACCACTCAGACTCACGGCAAAGTAGCGAAAGGAACCACTCATGCTTAACTGGATCGACTCCATGCTTTCTGCTCACATTTTCTCAAGTATACTTAGCGTATTCATGGCCTCTTATCCCCCCGGAAAAACACATCAGGAGGGAAATGAAGCCGACTGGGGAAAAAAAACGGAGGAGTATTTCCCTTATTTCTTATCAACAGGCGACAATGGGCAAAGTCAATGAGCAAATCCTAAACTGCTTCAACATAAGCAGCAGTGGAGCTCTTCAGCTCAGATTCCAGTGTGTCTGTCTGACTGAGCGGCTGATATTAAACATTATTGAATCTTTCCAAAGACCTGGACTGCAGGGTTTTGAAATTTGATACAGTTGATGAAAGCTGTGCTGGAAACATAGGGGAGGGAAATGAATCTGGTTTTATCAGGTCACCGAAGCATTTCCATGGCAATCAGAGAAAACGGCCTTCAACTGAAAATCAAAGCATCAAAGAGGATCACAGAGCCTCACTAAGAGCAGAACTTTGGAATACATTTCTTAAAGCTGATATCCATTTCTAAAATAATCTTCTTGGCAAAGTAGAACTTAACCTATAGCAGGATTCTATGGAGGGGGAGATGCATCCCTTTTATATATACATATACTGTATATGCATTGGTTGAAAAAACTGGGGGGAAAGTAGTGCACATTAGAGAAATGCCGTGTAATTGGTCTGAGGTTCAAAGGAAATGAGTTCAGAAGCAAGCACATACTTCGTTTCAATGAATCAGACGTGATGAAAGACAAGCGCACATTTTCAAAGACATACATATTTTAATTGGGAGTTTTCAGAGGATGCTTTCATCTATTTCACTCACTTCATGTCCTTTCATTGGGGCGGCATTATATATCACACAAGGTGTGTATGTGTTGACATTTATTCTATGACAACTGATACAATATCTGATATGATAAAAAAAGAAATGGTTGTTTTCACTTTGTATATTCAGCTGAGGTGGAGGAAATACAGTTGAAATTGGCCTTCAAACATTTAATGTTGAAAAAGGCGAGTAGCCTACCATTATACTTCTAGGCAATTTTTGTCAAAAAAATGTCATTGGCCTCAATTATTGGAAACTTAAGCAGCCTTTCAATATAGTATCTGCCATTTCTCCATTCATTCAAATGCCACAGCTGATAGAGGTGCACAGTGGAGCAGCAGTAATGGCAGGAAATGATTCATTTTTCACTAGAGTAAGTACAGACTCTTTCCAAAAGAGCTTGAGGAAAACATTTCGCAGTGGCTTGTGAAGTGTGATTCCTGTAATGTCACAGTTGAAAATAAATGAAATTGGTCATGCTAAAATCTTCTTTAAAGACTAATCGGTGTGTTGCTGTTAAATGTGCTCTAATTCTACCAAGAGGCATTAGTTTGCAATTCCTGCAGCTTGTTTGAGTGAGAGAGGTTTTGACTGTGCAGCAGAACGGAACAATTTGCAACATTTTTTAGGCCAAAGAGAAAACTTTCGTTTTCTTTTAGAATTCGTTCCTTCATCCAGAGGATGGGAGTTGTTTCCGCACTGAATGACTAAATGTGTGAAGGCTTTCTAAAGCTGGCTGTGACAAATTTGCGTTCGCACAAATGTATCCACCCAAATTATCTGTGGACAAGATATTGATGCAAATGAATGATTGGTTTTCATTTATATATTTATAATTTTTAGAGGTAAGAGAAGTTTACCTCCTGATGCAGTAGTTGCAGTTTAATAATTGCCGACTCAACAGCTTAAGATAACTTAAACGACAAATAGTTCTGAATCTCACGCTAATGCTGCTTTACATTATCAAATTAGAATTGGCCCATTGATTGTATTTCACACAGTCTGTGTGAAATACATCAGAATTCACAAGCAATACACATTTCTCCTGACTGCAGATGGCAGTCGTGCATATTGATTTATTGGTAGTAAATGCTATACAATGTATAATGTGCTAATGAATGGGGAAAGATCAAACACTGTAAGCTAATGCATACAGGTGGCTGGTTGTTGAAACTGTTTAATGTGATCAGCCTTGTATTTTAGTTTATATGGGTACAGGAAGTTACTTCTTTTTTGTTTGGTATTTTTGGCCTAAACAAATACTTTTCCCATTGACTTACATTGGGACAGTATAAATCAGCATATCATGAGAGTGGGTGATCAGAGGCGGGGCTCAAGGAAATAAAATGTGCATTTTCTGATTCTACACCTGCTCCATTTTGACCAACTCTCATAGGAAAGAACCGTGTCCTGTTTCCGACACTTTATCCAGTTCCCTCTATACATCCATGTTGCAGATATGTGTGTTTTTATTTGTTATACTTTAAAGAGATAGCTAGTCATTATTTCTACTATTCATGTTAAGTTAAGTTAATAGCTCCAAGCGTAATGAACAGACATGTGAGTGCTTTTGAACTTTTCATCGAAAAATTGGGATTTTTACTTTCTCCTCAGTAAGATTAAAAGCTCTCAAGGCTTGACCCAGTATATGCTTGAGAATGACATCTATGTTCAATGATTGCATATTAAGAGAACATGCATCTGCACAATATTACCTATACAGTTAAATAGATAAAAAGATGCCCTGCCGTGTCTGCGCAGTAGGGGGAATTACGTACATTCAGCGGGTGCAGGCTGAGGTCGTCTTTGCCAGCGCTGCACAATCTCACCACCTCACCCCATTTGTTTCTGACAGATTGACACCAGGGTGTGTATGTGTGTCAGGCTGTGCCAGGGGGCTGAGGCGGAGGTGTTGATCAGTGAACTGAAGCTCTGTGAATCATCTCTGACTAGCTCCGCTGAACAGCTTACAGTGACTTTGCCCTAACATCCACAGATAGATATCAACAGGGTTGAGTCCCCTAATCCCCAGGACCGCTATGTTAGTGGTTCTGATGGTTATTTGCATATTCATGACTTTTTAACTTGCTATATCATTTGCTTTTCTTTGGTGCAGAGGGAAAACTTTACTTGAACATTCTTTTTAGATATCGTAATTTTTCTCCAAGAACTTTTAAAATCTTATTTAACTCTTTCCCTGCTCCACATGTGTTTTGTGATTTTCAGAGTTCAGTACAGCATAATTATCACAAAGTTGTTAGTTCATATTTGTTTTACATTAGCATAGGAAAACAATAGGGAAATGTGGTACTTTGTTGATTGGTTGTGTCTGACATATTCATTTTTTCTGGCAACATGGCAATTCAAAGAACATTACATAAATCACAAAAGGCGTTGATACAAAGTGCAAAACACAATATGATAGGACATTTAAATACAATTTAAACAGTCATTTATAGTGAGTGCTAAAGTAAAAACAATGTTGCACTTAATTCCCCCAATCAAACATAACTAAAGAAAAGCTGGTGTCTAAGTAAGGTCAATCATACTGTAAGCAGCTAATTAAAAAAAGCTCTTTGAAACAGCCTGTGCACCACAGAACTGCTTACTCACCACTATGAACACGTAGTCTGTTATTTGAATATGCCACAAGTGATTTTCCATCATTAGGAAACACAAATAAGAGTAAAGCTCCACATGTTCCCTCCGCACTGCAAGATAATGACATAAAGCCCAACTATTATAATGAAGGTTTGAATTTTAAAGGACGATTATGCTATAGCTACACGCTGAGCTAAGTGTAAAGTAATTCTTTACAACTCTATTAGTCAGTGTTGGGCAAAGCCTCCTGCCAGGCATGCCACACTGTCGGAGTCAATTTTGACGTTCATTTGACATACTTGGCTACTGTTGGTCTCTAGAGTTAAAAGTGTAAGCTATGTGACATTGCTTTTTATGGGGAAAAACTCTGATGACAAATGTGTCTGATGAGCCGTTATGCAGCTAATGAGTTAGCAGGAAAGTGTTTAGCTAAGAGTACCAAGAAGACAACTTTATGAAAAAAGTATTTGTGTTTGCTGCTTAGAAAAAATAAAGCCACTGCTCAAAATGTTTCAACCATCTTTCACTGCAAAGTTACCAAAACTAAAACTAATTTACAGCTACAAGGCAGGCTAAAGCTAACAGAGTTAATCTATACCAAAAAGAGGTGTGCATTGTGGAGCGTGAAGCTGGAAATATAGTAGATGTGTTCATTTCTGTACATTTTAGAGACTTGCAACTGCTTTGTGAAATACAAATATTGTACTTCATTGCTGAATGATGATATAATGTATCTTAAGGGTTCAATACAACTTATTAACTTATTAACGCCTAGTCCAAACAGGTAATTTTGTAGATCTAGTTTGTTCTATGTGTTTTGGCCTTTTGTCACCATAAAAGCTTTTTAGGTTACTGAAATCAGAGCTTTAGTAAAACCCATGCTGGGGGAAGATTTAAAGAAACTCTAGGGACGTCTGGCAACATCCGAGTGCGCCCTTATCTCCTTTGTGAGGCGTCACTAATGAGGCGACATGGCGTGCAATGCCTGCATAAATATATCCGTGAATGGCAGTTGTTGGCAGATAAGCTTCTTACCAAACATTAACCATGTTGGCACACACGCTTACAGAACAGGTTTTTATTTTAAGAAGGAAGGGTGAAAAAACCCCAGTGTACATATGGACTAGGCCCAACTCACTTTCCACTATATCCAACATCTAGACACAGTTTGACTATATTGTTTTGACATTTTTTTTGTATTTCAGTGACCAACATTTATTTTCTTCAAATTATCACACAAACGCAGTCGACTGTAACTTATAAACAATTTGATTGAGAGGAGTATTAGTGGAGTTTCAGAAGCTTATTAAGCTGTGACCCTTGGCATACCTTGTTATTGTGCTGCAGTGTGGCATGGGGTTGTTGATTCTGTTTCTTCCTTCTTGCTTGAATGCCCTCTCCTATCTTGTTTACTGTCATCATCTGCTGAGCTGGATAATGAGCCTCAGTATCCACACACAGACCCTCTCCATTGTCTTATCAACCCCTCAGCTCTTTGGCCCTTTGCATTAATATGCAGTCATTTTCCAAAGGTGTGTGCACATGTGACCTGGTTGTGAACCTTATGTACAGGTCGGTCTTGACTACAATTCATAATTTGTGTGCGTCCAGGCTGTGGTCCTTGTTGCGCAAGTAACATCACTTTTCATGGCGGTCATCATCTTGCTGACCATACCCCTAGCAGGCGTGCTGATGCTTGGGTTTCGTTCCACACTACACTCGAGGTTGTGGCGTGTAAACCTATAGCTATCAGAATCAGAAATCTTTTAGTAGTCCCACAGTGGAGAAATTTACATTTAAATTTGTTTCTAGTTTGATGAAAAGGAAAAAAATAAGAATATGAATGAATGTTTGTTTTGAACAGAAGTTGTGTTTGAAGATTCACTATTGTGGCTATTGCCAAAATGAATGTTTTTAATGGAACGCAAAGACAGCAACACTTTGTGAACTGGCAAACAAGTTAACGTGGAGTCTTGATTGCTAAATTGAGATGGCTGGAACGCCTTAGTATATTTATAAGTGTATATATATATATATATATATATATACACTATATACGTTTGTGTTTCCTCTCACATTCTTCCCTCATACTCGAAAGAGACAAATTGACTCTATTGACAGGTTTGTAACTTTTCAGAGGATTTTGTCTTGTGGAAAGCTGAAGACTGACAATCGTGTGAAGTATTCTCACTCAGCTCTGTGCTCAAGCTGCCAGTCTTCCTCTCAAGAATAAAGACCACTCGCGACCACTTGAACTGAACGGAATAGACTGCGGGGGCCGCTGACAGACAAGATCAAGCAGGAGCCACCGCTTTGTACTCTCTTTGAATTTACATATTTACTCTATATCTTTTATATCCAACCTGCAGCCACGTTGAAAGGACAATGTCACCCATGCTGACTAAGTGTGGCACTCAATTTTCTTCAAAGGAGATCAGGAAAGATTCATTCAGGGACATCCATTAATCTGACATCCCACATAGCTAGGACAATAGGAGGATTTAGTACTTTAACTCCATGTTAGTTCTCCTGACAGTGAACCATGGCCAATGGCTGCCTCGGGGAGCCGCATTTAGTGCCAGGCAGCAGGTCATAGGTGTTTGATGTATGCTGTTTTAGACAAGGCTCTCACACAGGGTATTTGAAGGTAGTTGTCTGGATCACGTATCATTCATGACTCACTGCTGTCAGACACCGCTGTGGTGGGCATGCTGCATACACCAAGGGTTCCACTTAAGCAATCGAGAGCCACTTGTGCCGCCACGATTACAGTGATGTAGCACACACAACATCCAATGCAAACAAGATCATTATTTAAACTCATTTGTGTTTTATTAGGAAATTACTGTGGTCATGTGATAACCCCGTAATTTTCAAGATACAAATAATAAAATAGGATGTCAGGGCATTCACATAAGAAACCAGTGTTCCAAAAGGACTCAAATGAGCACATGAAGATCTTTTACTATTGTGGTTAAAAAGGAATGAATAGATACATAAAGTATTTACTTTTTTACTGAACTGAACTGAACTTATATACATGAGGGATCAAGAAAAACAAGCAAATGTAAGGAAACTCATTACCCAAACCTTCTATTGTAAACACCAGTCACTTTGCAGACTAAATTCCTGCTTCAGATTTGACCTGGTGCCTCACGGTATGCTTGTACACACTGTTTTCATTTGCAATAAAGGATTATAGAAATGTCCCTTTCCGCTTAACCACAAAATAAATGGTTCAGATAATCCGATTAAACTGTAGATCCCTTAGGGACTCCCTGACCTTCAAGTCACAGACCATTGACTCAAACGTCACCACTCTGAATCCAGCTTGGGAACCTTTATTTTCATGTCATTGGGCCAACAAAGTCTTCTATTTTTTTAGGAATCCACTGTGTAAGTACGCTGTTTCTAATGATTTATTGTTCTAGGCTTACTGCATTTAATATGTAATATAATGCATGTAGATGGTTAACGGATGTAATCCCTAAAACCAATTAAAGTACAAACATGTGGTTATACATGACTTGTTTAGTTCTGGGAAACTAAATCTATTGTTTTAGATTTTTTTCAGGATAATGGAGACATTGAGATACTTTGTGATGAAAGTAATGCCAACCTGGAAAATCTCCCTCAGAAGTACAAATGCTATTACTTCTCTGAAGTTTAAACCATCCCTGTCAGTTTTGTAAACCCAGATCCACCTCGTAGCATTTCTTCCCTCTTGTTTTGCCATCTCATTTAGCCATATGAGCCATGCCGGCTTCAAAGACGCATCTGTCTCCATCTAGTCCTCTAAATGCAGCTCTCTGTCATCTGATGAGTGTGTTACATATTGAAGAAGGTAGCTGAGAGAGGGCCAATTTGGGGCAGTGGTGGGCGAATTATCCTTTAGTCACTCTGACAAGCTGCTGGTCACTCTTTGAGCCTGGTGCTGGTGGGGTTATATGTTCTTACAGGTGATAATCCGATAATATCTCAAATAAGGACAATGGCCCTATAATCAAATGATTAATGTGATTTCCTCTGTCTAGGACAGTTTGATCTACCAACACCCACATACTTTCAGAATTTAACAATATAAGCATACAATAGGGACCGCAACGGGAGCTGACATAAAAACTCTGATCTTAAGGAACATAAATCTGCTGAGTGCCTCACATGTTTTGAAGGCAGCCAGCTGGGTTAGTGCCTCGTGTACAAAACCAAACCGGGTGGCGTCGTTAATGGCCATTTACTTTCACAGCCAACTTCCTTATTATCTTACATTCAACACAACTTTAACAACTTTGAAAATGTAAATGAAAAACGCTCTTCTTCCATGCCTCTGAGTTACTTCCTCTGCTGCGCCTTCCTTGAATTTGGGACATCTCATGATATAACTCTGCTTTTACTGAACAAATCAGGTCATGTCATTCTATTTGAATGTATTTTATTAAGCTTTTGATTATATTTTTTAAAGGTCTTATGTATTTCTTTTTTGTAAAATAAAAAAATATTAGTAAATGTGAAAGTTAGAGATGTTGATAATAAAGGTGTCCATTCAAGATTATATGAGACTATACAGTATACAATATGAAATACTGACTGAAGTAAACTGACGGAAAAGCTATGCTACAAAACGTACATCTTCCTGCATATTATTTCATTACTTCTCTTAGTTTGTGTTTTTCTGATGTCCATGTTCATGCAAATATGGAATAAAAAGGTTACAAAAACAAATCCAATTCAATAATTTGGAAAGGAAAAGCACAGTCTGTATCTCTTTATGCAGCAAATGTTCTTTCTAGTCACTATTCCACCAATTCATATAATGAAGAATAAAATGGAAATGGAAATTCATGCCCAAAGGAAACAAGAGTCGGAATAGAGAGGAACATCTGTAATATTTTTTAGAATTTTCCACATTTTACTTCAACTGTATTATATCCGATCTGTTAAGGGCCTTTCTTTAAATGAAAAATTACTGTTCACTTAGTCATTGAGGGGTGAATCATGGGGCAGCGCGAGTGTTTTCCACCCAGGGTGGAGATTAAACTTCCTTCTGTCAATATTAAAGGCTCATCTGAGGCTTTTGGAGAGATTGGAACATCAGTCTGCAGGATTTCCTCATGGCAGTCTGGAGGAAATAAGGTTAGAGCCTCCGTATTGTGTTCTATCAGCCAGTATATCTTATTGCGTCTATGGCGGACATATCAGGTTTTAATCTAGTGAAGGCTCACGTGTGTTCAGTCTTGATCTACAAGGAAAAATCCCATTTACAATACGTGCTGTTAAGAATATTACATAGATATACAAAGTGACCTTTACAATAAGTGCAATCAACCATGAAGACACTAACTCAACTACATTAGCTTTCAATAAGCTTATTTCTACAGTATAACCCTAGGAATTGTATCTTCATGTAATAAATTATCTATACTCAAAAACATGTGATGTTGTACATATAGGGCTGAAATAAACAAAACAAACTTAAATGGGTAAACAAATATTACCTCAACTGCTGTATACTTGGTGTGTGTGCATGTGTTTTGTTCCATTATACCTTTTAAAAAACAATATCTCTATTACAATTGTAAATTTTGTGACAGACAGCCTGTGAGCACAATGTGTAAAGCACCCTTAAAAGTCTCGGACAATCATTTGCGGCTGTGACTAATTTGAGCAACATGCTAACAATAAGAATGCTAACATGCTAATGTTTGGCAAGTATAATTTTAGCATTTTCACAATCGTTTGGCCTGTTAGTATTTAGAAATGTGCAATGAATAAAGCCACACTGAGGCTAATGGGAACATCAACAGAAACTTAGAGGAGGTGATGGAAATATTTATTACATTTTGAGCCTTCAAGGGAGATTTTAATGCAAATCAACTTACATTTGTAATTTAATTTTCCACTGAATAAGTGCCTTTTTTGTCCCAAGGATATGATATGCATTCATATTCATTAAAAGAATCAGCACAATGCATTATATTATCAAGCAATGTGTCAGCACTTTGTACTAATTGAAATTTGAAGATACCATATGCAGAACTTTAACAGCATAAAAAAAGGGGGTTTTGATCTATTTCAACCCTCACTACACTTCACAATGATATATGGTCAGAATCTGTGAGTGATCTGGACTATTTCCCGTTTTAAATAAAATATAAAAAATGAAAATATATATTCTTTAATCCTTCCTTTAATTCTTTTGTAACCCTATATTACAAATGTTATCTATTAATTAAATGTTATAGCTCATTGCCATAACATTCAATTTACAAAAATGTACATACAAAAATGACCTGAGATTGACTATGACTCATTTTGAATAGTTAAACATGTTATTAGATACTCTGCTGGAAAAAGAGAACAAATGAAGTTTAGTTCAGAAAAGATACAACATGAAAATGGCCTTGACAGAGTGGAATAGCTAAAGCTCTGCATAGTATGACTAAAATAAATTACAAATGAATCACGTTAACTCCTCAATGACCCAAAGTGGAAGAAAACCAAGCATAATGCTATACAAAGGGTTGATTCATTGCAGCACTGCTGTACTCAATGACAGATTGTACAGGTGCAACTAATAAACTGGTAACTCAATATTAGATTCAACTTTTATGTTTTTCTCCCAATCCCCTTGGAAACCAGCATAACTTTAGGGGCTGCACCTTATCTAAGAATTGGTATCCCTCCCAGTGAATGAACTGTGTGGGCAGGATTGTTTTTCTGGCACCAACTGGGAACACAGCCGTATTATTCTGAGCAGATATCCTGTTGCACCAGAGGATCACAAGCTTGGCAGGCTGACCACTATGAAAAGGCTCTGGTCATCCGCGAGCAGAAAGCCCCCGGCAACAAACATTCCCCAGGAGAGGAAGCTGGCAAAGAAGAGGAGCAGAATCAAGTCGCTGTGTCCTGATGGCTGAGTGTGATTACATGATGGAGTTTTACCTGCAGCACCTTTTGTTGGGGGCTTTTGTTATACGACAGGTCCGAGGCCCCATGTTTTATTTCTGTGAATAGTTGTTTTCTTGTCCTTGACTTTTAAGAAAAACTCAGTTTTTTATTATCTGTCACAGACTAATAGTGATCATATCCTTTTGATATTTGCTGTCAACAATGTATATTCTATGCCACACAGAAAGGGATGTTCTTTTACATTTCCTGTTCAGAAGATCGGGTTAGTCAGTTTGACATTTATGTAGCGGCTGCAGATGCACAGACAAACGAACCAGTACCAATTGTCAAAATACAGATTTGTTAGCTGAAAACATTTCAGTTCTTCCTGCCTGACAGGAAGCAATTGATCTGAAAAATTCAGCACTGAGAATCAACAGCCTGTGCTTCATTGGTGGCCACACTGATACTTTAACTATCACTTCTACTTGTAGTGAGTCTTGATTTAGTAAAGACTCATGACACCATGTTTGGGTTAACCTCTGTTTCACTCCACTCTATCATTTTATTTACTTAGCTGGAATCTCTGCTGTCTGAAAATGTCTACACTGTTATTAAATACACGTCTGAAGTGGTGACAGACACTCCTCTGCCTCTTATGTCCAGCTGTGCCTTTTGACCCACAATGTTCTGACAAACAGACCGAGCCAAACACATAACCTCCAATATTGGATGGTTTTAATGACCATTTCTGTAAACAAATAAAATATGCACAATATAATGTTGAGATTGATCCAATTTGTTGTAGTTACAATTGGAGCTCAATTAGATTTTTCTGAAATAGCCCTTTAACATTGCTTCAAACACGATAGAGTTTTCCCCCTTACATGATAGAACACTGATTTTAAATACTTAAAAGTATCCTAAAAATTATGATTATCAATACCGGTGATTATCTGCCTGCATTACTTAATATCTGATTCAAAAACGTTTTTGTGTACTAAACACCAGAGAAAGACATTTGTGCTGAAACAAGTCAATCTGTCAACATAAGCTTTTAGTAAGCACATAATGTACTACAAAGTGAAAGTTATTAAATCAATCAATGTAGAAAGTCTCATAAAAACTCATCAATAATCTTGCATATGGGAAGATCACATGTTGGATAGAACTCAATGTGGAACCAAACTGCTATAATAAAATAAAACAATCTTAAAAAAACACAAACATGTATTTCTGTGACTCAGACATCCTTACACTATGTGGATTTTTAATCAGAGTATACTTAGAACTTGATGAACCATGACTGATCGTAAAAGTGCAGTGCTTTCTAGGTAATTGCTTCCTGATTAGCCGAGCACATAGTCGTAATTTATTTTAAAAACTGTAAAGTTGGGTCATGTGAATCTCTTTGCCATTAACTTTATGGAGATGTATGCATGTAGCGGACTAATGGACATGGAGTAACAGTCAAGTTTAACAGGTCTCGGTCTCATGTCCTTGCCAAATATAGTAAGTTGCATGTGTATATAGTGTTTCCGCATGCATGATTGTCACGTGGAAACAGGCTAAAAGTTGTGGGGTTATTAATGATACGACTGTATGATACAAGTGAGCAATCCTGTGTTGTGTAGCCAAGTGTACTGTGCATTTTATCCCTCTCGAGAGCAACTTATTGGACCATCTTTATTCTGCAGGAGTTTCTGAAAGCAGGAGGGCTCTCTCAACAACTACTTTTTCTAGAATGACTTAGTAACTGCCAATATTTATGTGCTGCTTTTGAAGATTTGCTGATCGATAAGAGGTATAGAGAAGAATTGCAGGCATGTGTATGACTGTATGTGGTGATATTATTTACATCATGTGTTATAACAAGGAGTTTATGTCCTTAATGGAAAAAAAGCCTTTTTCCAACAAACCCCTCAGGTCTACTAATTCACCTGAACGATTGAGCCGTAGCATTGAGATATCAGAGGAGTGTACTCATGTCCTTCAGTGTGAAAAGAAGGGACGCTCCTTAAATTGATTTTTCCTTGTAGCTGAAACACAAAGCATTTAAGGACAACAGCAGAGAAAGCACAGTGTGTCTTTATCAGTGGATTTAAAACAGAGATACACTGAAGTGAGCAGTGAGCTGTGCTTCAACAAGTATGGATCTCAAAGGCATTGAAAATGCTAGCGTCACTAAAAATATAAAAATGGATGTTCTTTAATATATTCAGTTTGATCACAAACAATGAGCTACAATGTTTCAATGGATTCTATGATGTCTGATTCCATGTTAATGAGAAATTCCTTTAAACAAAAGATACAATGAGTATTTAGATGTGCCTAACCTGTTATATGGAACTAATTGTAGGCTATTCCACCAGTGTGTAACAGAACGTCCATGTGTTTTTCATAAAAGAAAAGAAATTGTAAAAACAGACACGAGCACAACCAACTTTTAGTGGTGTTGCATACACATGCTTTGATAAAAAATAAAGCTTTACGGTGACCTTATCAGTACTGTTGCAGATGTAAATGTTTACCTACACACAACTAAGATTTTCATATACAAATTAAGAATCTACAAATTAAATAGCTTTCTTTCTTCTTTTTTTTTTGCTAAATGGTGAGCATAAAGTGACAGTATTTGTATTTATTGGCATTGTTTGTGGTTCAGCTCCCTGACAGTAATAAAGTGCAGTTCACCTTGACACCACTCTTGTACATATGAATACTGTAGTTGTTACATACTGTATAGTACTTACACAATTACATAAAAAATGCCTCAAAAAGATTGCTTCACTTATTCACAAATGTTTAGTTTTTACCATCCTACCTCCACAGCAATATCCAACACACCAGTGATGGAGATGGGAACAATCAAATAAAGATAAATGGCTTTTTGTTGAGTCATTTTTTCTACTACAAAGCTCTTATCATTGTTAATGTGGTTTGTTTTCTTTGAGTAAAGAAATCTATTTCTACAAGTTACTGATGCTTAAAATACAATACAAACCCAGCGAGAAAATTACAAACTGTGGCATAAACAAATTGCAACTGTTCTCAGAAATGCAGAATTTGTTGTGTGCATCAATTCAGACTTGATCGTGTTTATTTCACTCATTAGAGCACACTCTTACTCAAAGACCATCGCTGTGACGAGTAAATGAAGTCTGTTAGGATGACGGCACAGCTTCAATATCATTTCTGCTCTCTCTACCGTGACAGCCTCTTTCTTTACTTTACTTTCTTTGTAGCATCGAAACGTTATGGGTGACTTTCTTCTTACTCCAGTGAAGACAAACAACTATGAAGTAATTTACTTCAGGGCATCTAAACACACTCCAGTGAGACTTCATCAATTCAATTTTTAATGGCGTATCACTCAGACAAAGATGTTGTCACTTTTGTACAAAGTACCTGCACAGAAAATGAGTGATGGTGTAGGATTTCATATACTGGCATAACATCCCAAGGGATCATGTGTTGTGAGTCGCAGCTGTTAACATGTCACTTTTCAATGATGTTAACTCATCAAGATGCTAAGCTACAGCACAGCATTAGGGGCATCAGCGCATGTGTGACACAGACAAGCAGACAGGATGACAAGAATTTTTAAGCACGTAAAAGTGCCCAGATACTGTACAGAGCTACACCTACTGTAAGGCCTTGATCACACATAAGAAACATGGATATACAAAATTATATTCAAAAAATGGTCAAAATAAAAAAGGTTCCCAACTGCAAAAGCAGTTTGATACATGGCTAAAACAATACATTTTACTTTTTATAGGTAGTGTCTATTAATTTCTTGCTCATCAACTTGTCCGCACCAGTTTAATTGAATCAAGAAGTTAGAAGACGGATAAGGTTAACCTGTTTTTAATATTGTTTAATGGTCATACTACAACTCAGCAAAGGATAAAGAAACTATCAACTGACCTAATTTCACGTGCTTTAGTGACATACCCTGACATAACATCAAGCTACCTCCCACCCTTAGTTGACTTCCTTGCACTTCATGAATGTTTTGTAATGTAATCTTTAAGACGATGGCCAAGATTAAATTGGAGTGAAATTAACGCCCAGTCTCAAACAGACGTTAAAGTGGCCTTGTGTGTCAATATCAAGATGCTAACAGCCGATGCCCAAGCCTCCGTATTTGAAGCCAAGGAGGTTACACAAGGCTGACACAGGATGTGTGGGTGCACTATATTAAGTTTCATTTCAGAAATGCGCCTACATTTTGCTCAAAACCCTAAAATACATTTGTTGTCTCATTTCCATGCTTAGAACAACGTTTCAATATGTACAATGAGCTAAAACGTTTTAAATGCTTCTATGTCTGATTCCATGTTAGTGAGATAATTCTTTACAAAAAGAAGTATGAAAATGTGACTGACATGTTTTTACATTGACATGCACCAATGCTGTATCGCTTTTGTTATTTAATCTAAATCACAACCACCCTACCTTTAAAAAAGGGGAACAAACTGTAGGCTATTGCAAACAGCCGTTTGTGTGAGAAATTTCAGTTGCTGCAAACATAGGAATATCTAGTGAAGAAAAGAAAAAAAAAATGGACATCTCCACAGTAAACTATGTTGTCTCTCTGCTGACATAGAAACCGGTCGATGTCGAGTAAATCACGGATCACTGACTCCACGTACGCTTGACTGGGCTTTCCGTGTGGAGTAGGACTTCAGCCAGCCAGATGCTTCCAGGTGGAAGCCGACCAGAGGGCAGCGCAGTGTTTTTGGAGCGCTGCCACCAAGTGCTCCACCTGAATCGACCGACACTCCTACTGCACGGCATCCCACTGAGGAAGATGGACCTCCGTGACCAACCCGCTATTAGAGTTACGACTGGATCAATAATTAAGTCCAAATGCTGTTGCCAACCTGAAGTGTTTGTAAAAAAGGGTTAGGGTTTATGCATTGTAAACAATCCGATTGGTTCCTATTTGTCAGGAATGATAAACTGATGCAACTGTATTCCTTTTCAATAGTAATTGCTTATTCACTAGTATCTCTGTCACTGGCACATCACCAAGGGCTCTCCTCCCACTCGCACATGGGGATCTCTTTTTGCTGAAAAAATATATATGTTACAGCAAATCCTGATGATTTATTTATTTAAACAATGCATCTGCACAGCAATGGCATATAGTATTCCAATGCATACTATATGCCAGTATATAGTATTGTGAATAGGACTTTGAATAAATATTTAGCTGTGGTAAATCCAATTTTCACTTGCTTTTACCTCTGATTTGGTCTCCACAACTTTAAAGGGAAAAATCTGGGTCTGTGGATGCTAAATACTCTCCGTTTGGCAACTTTGTGCTAATTTCCTTAGCCATTTGAGGCTGTACTAGCATACAGTGGTGTTATCAGACCTGCTATGGCTGAATACCTTGTGGTAAGAGAAGTTACAGAAAACCGTAACAAAAAAGTATAACTTATCAGGCCCTGCAAGGAACTGCAGTGCTGCAGTGCCAATTATCAGAATGTTTGAACAACATCATTTACATTACATGTGGTGCCATTGTTATTTAAAAATATGCAGCTTTAAAATGCAATATGCAACATGTGAATGTAACTTTATGCTCATAGAATAAAACACAGTCATCTGGTTTGTAAAAGGCAGATTTGTAAAAGTCACAGACTCACAGTGGGATGGATTAAGCTAGGTAACTACTGCAGCTGGCTAATTAACCAACTTGTACTGGAATACAGCGTTTTAATTTGTTTAATTATCTTGAGAGGATAATCGTGTCAGTCTTAGCGTCATCTTTTATTTTTAATTACTTGAAAATTGTTCAAAATGTCCAAATATGCCTTCCATCATGACCCTTGAAAGGAGGAAACCAATTGCTAAACAATACTGAACACAACGAAAAGATAAAGAGATATGGTGCTAAACATGACATCACTGGCTTCAAAATCATCCAGAGTGTAAGGAAGTTGTCATGTTGCTGATGGAGTGTGACCAGCGAAACAAAGTCTCCATCGCTATGACATCCCAAACCTTCATTCCTGGATGTTGATGTCAGTCGGAATTTAAATTCTGTCGCTTCTGGTTAAGTGATCTCTCTTCTTGTATGATCTTGTCACTGTCAATCAGGGCTGCAACCAGAGTCCAGCTTGAGCCTCTGTGTTCCACTACGATGATGGACAGTAATAGCATGTTATTAACACCCGCCATCTTTCCCTCACTTCCTGTGACTCATCCCCTTAATAAGCACATAGGGAGAATCACTGTCCTGTGCTCAACTTTTAGAGTAGCAGCCTCGGGAAGGACAGATGGTTTTTGAAATGTGTTAAAGTGGCTGCCGCTGTGGTGCTTTGTGTCGTTCTGCAGAGCTGACACTTTATTCCTGTTTTTTTTCTCCCTTCTTTTTCCTCCTCGTTCCACTGAGGTTCAGCCTGTACTCCACACCTCTATTCCGGCTCCTTCACCTTTGCCTCAAACACGAATAAACAGTTGCACTCAAATCCCACTTAAGATTCACAGCCCAGGTTGCCACTTATTTTGCCGAGGAATGGATCAAATAAGGCCATGGACTCCTTGCTGGGAAGGTGCACCTCTGTGTCAATGTGCGGCCTTGAAAACACAACAATATGTACGTACTCTGTCCCCGCACATGCTAGAATAAGCTCTCCTGACATTTGTCCTGTGGTAAGAAAGTGAGAACCAAAGACAAAACAAGAGCTTTTCTGACCTTGGTTGTGTGATTTTATTGCAACAAAATACTCCTATGGCATTGTATTAGGCCTCTGGAGGTGTACATTCAATTCAATCGTAACATCTCCTGTTACTAAAAGTACAATAATTGTTCTCTGTTCACTGCAATTAGATTAGGAAATGTGCGTGTATTAAGCTGTCTTATTCCTAATGGTTACTTAGCGACTCTTTAATTTAAACACAGACTCTAATTCACATTTGATGAGTTCATATGAGTCTAATTCAAAGGGAAATTAAACGGGTTAATTCTTTACCTCATTTCCATGTGATGTAATTATTTTGTATTAAGACGGGTGATATGTCATTAGCGTCAGACAGTATGGCGAGCCTCAGTTAAATGTGTCACTTTAGCCCGACACTGTTAAAGCAAACTGAGTTTTTTCTTAGACCTTCGACAGACTTGTATTATGTAAATGGTTATCAATTTGTAAAGTCGCATGAAATGCAGCTCAATGATGTGAAGGATTGCCTTATTTGATAGCTCCACCAGGAGGTTGGACTTTTTGTGAAATATTTCAACTTTCTGATAAATTGTCATGAAATGTATTACAGAGCTTAAGGTCACTATAAAATGATCAAAACGGTTTAGAAATCCATTGACTTTTGTTACTCTACCACAAGGATTTTCAAATTTCTCACGGACATTCGTGGTCTTCAGATGACGTATGCCTATTGTCTGGGGAAACCCTGGCTTTTCATTTATCACCAAAATGACGTCAACATTAAAGTATGTACAATACTTGACTTCTCAGGAAGTAAAGCCTGAGACATTGCATTTGCAGGGTTGGCTGTTTGTTCTCCAGCTGACTCCAGTGGTTGCTTAAGATGTGTAAGCAAACATGTTGCATGAAAACCTCCCCTACCGTTGGTGTGATTGGTCGAATGAGTGTTAAATTAATTGTAGTAATGTAGAAAAGTGGATACAGTTTGAGAAGTGTATTTACCGTTCAGTTGATATTCCCTGATTCTCCAGCAATCTAACAACCTTGTCTGTATTGACTTTCATTTCAAGATATCCAGTGATTTTAACGATCTAAAGATTTTGAAATGTTTTACACAATCTAAAGACTGTCTGAGTAAGGGCTCAATCTAAAACTAGATTGGCACTGGGAGAGCCAATTTTCCGCAAATTACAGTATTGCACTATTTGTTGCCATTGCATTACATTTGCTAATTTTCATCTTTACACAATTCTTATCACATCGATAAACAGCAATTTTCAAGTCAGCGGCAGCATGCAAGAGTTCAATGTGATGTTATTTAATTGGCTCGCAAGAGGGCAAATATACACAATTTAAAAAACAAATTAAGTTCATTTGGGAGCTTTTGCCTTCCATTACTGCACTGTATAGCTGCATGCAATGGCGCAACACATAAGCTTCCTTTTGTGGGTCCTTTTTTTTTCTTACAGGGTAAATGTGAGAAGACATCAGTACCGATGGATGATTCTCTCACATCATCGCCCTTCTCATCAATTGGCCTCATGGGAAATCTATAGCTGCACCGTATTAAGTAAATCCTCATGGTTTAGGAGTGTAGTCGTACTCCTGCTGACTCATAAAAATGATATAGAGGTGGTGCTGACATCAGCTGAATATAATTCTATTAGTGCACCCATTTGTTGTTGGGTTTCACTGCAGCTTCAGTCAGTTGTCCAAATGACCCTTCATTTATTTTAGTACCCTGTTAAAGAAAGATGGGCCACAACCGAGCACTCTGGATGATACTCCGGAAGCCGAGCCTATAGAGCTCGACTGCAGCATCAAGCTGATGCAATTTCTTGCCCTGTTTTTCTCTTGCTTTTCCCTCCACTCTGCCACTAATGCATGAGACGCTCTCTCATTCCCCGTCTGCAAATGGAGCTCTTAGCTGCTTCTTCCAAAAATTGATTTGATGGGTTTTTCTGATCTCAGTATAAATATTAAAAAGTGTGTCCCATTAGGAATATCAGGACAACTATGTTTGAATATATCCATAATTCATGGTATATCAGTTATTTGTGTGTGTTTTTCACTTGAAGGCTATTAAAAAACAGTCAATGGGGTAAATGTTGTTTTTTTGCAATGTTTTTCATTCACTTAGATGCCTTGTCATTGTCACCTCTCACATATTTCCACATGCTTGAAAGTATGCAATTGCATGCCTCTTTAAGCTTTTGACACGCTGAACAATTTGCAGCCCATTTACACTTTATCTTGTTGACTTTTAGAGTTGGCCTATGCAGTTCTCTTAGCTTTTCCACATTAAAAGGTCTTCTTTTATCTATCTTCCTTAGCCAGCTGTCTGTCAATCTCTCTTATTTCCTCTGCCACTGCTCTTTTAAGCTTTCTATTCTATCTCTCTCTGTCTTTCCCCTAGTGTGTCTGAGTCGTGAGCAGGAACAGGTGGCCCCTGACAAGAAGTGGGTTGGCATGTGCTTCAAGAAACCCTCCATTGTTCTGCTTCCACCAGGGCTCAACATTTCCAAATCGATGTAACACATCTACGGACTGAATGGTTGTTGTTGCTTTTATCAAAGCAATACGTTCAGCAATTGTACGGCTGTTTACATCTAATTTCTCACTTATGGACGAGATGTGAGAATACATGTACATTTTTCACCTCATAACAACCCTGTCCTTTTACACGACAGGACAGAAGATTCCATCCGTACAAATTTGATCTTGCTTTTACACGTAGAATCATTTATATGATATGATATTTATATGGCATCCTCCATTGCCCTCTACATTTTTTGTGTTGCTCTAATTGCTGTTTTTATTTAAATGCTTTTATGATACTGCATATCTCAGATGTGTGGTCCTTCCCTTCATGGGGCAGCAGAAGACAGGGCAATTCTCAGTTTGTGAAATTTAGGCCCAGTTTAACATCTTTATTTATTCCCTAAAGCCATGTTTATGCGCCTCTCAAAGCAAGGACATTTTTTTCCGGATTCACATGGTTATTGTTTTCCCCAGCTGGGTACAGGAGGACCCCGGGGATATTAAAACTGTGGGAACTTTCATAAGCAGATTTGGAGGAACACGCAGAGGAACACACAGCCTCAATGCAGCAGATAGTTGTAATGAAAGAAAATGGTCAAATAGTGAAAACACGTATCTCTCTTTATCTCTCTTCTTTATACTTGACTGCGTGATATGTAAGGTAAAGTCATCCATACACGACTCTTCTTTTGCTCCGAGGAATACTTTTCCTATCTTACTATCGTTTTTCTGTTAAGCTCCCCAATATATGAATGATAATAAATATTTCTTATTGGTGTTTTGTAATCCTTAAACTCTGAAAATGTTTATACATATATAGTCACCTGTGAACAACTCTGACAAAGCAAATTAAGAATAAATCAAATTGCTGAAATTGTAAATAATATACTTTATAAACTATATTTTGCATCCTGTTTTTTATAGCTTTATCAACATTTGTTTATGTGAGGGATAATTTGCAGCGAGGCGTTCAGAGAACCTTCATCTGCTTTCTCTTTAGGATCCTGTCCACTACGTCGGTGTTTCTTTTTCATTAATGACCGCCTCACATTGCACATTATGCCCAATAGTTCACAGCTATAAACTTGCCTCACAATATTGGTTAAAAATTATGTTATTGATTTAGAAACAATAGCGTTGCTACTGCTACTAAAGTCCGTTCCACCGTGTAACAACGGCTTGAACTGCGGCTTCACTGAAGAAAATATAACTTCCCAAGTCTGTTCACATGTCCTAGCAACAGTCTGTTCTCCTTAGCAACAGTCTGTTTGGGAAAATGAATAACCTCTGGATTGTACAAATGTACCAATCAGAATTGAATATTCAAATAAGCTGTGTAATAAGTAATGGTACAAACTTGATTTAACATTTTTTTTTAACTGAGATCTATTTAGTTGTATTTATTGATTTTCTGATATATTGGCTGCATTTCACGGTCCCATTTTTTAAAATCACAATTAATTTAATGTCTACATTATTGCCCCCATCATTTGGTGTATTGATGGACCCCAGGAAGACCCCCAACTGCCTTACACAGCATATCAAATTCAAATGCCATACAGCACTTTCATTACTAATGTCAGTTATTAAACTATGGATCTTGAATGCCACATAAAACATTCCTAACATTTAGATTTCTTACAGGTGAAGACATGTCCTTTTTCTTTTCCTAACCAGGTGCAGCAGGACAAAATGCCAGCTCTTCTTCCTTCCTCCCTGGATCCCACATGAAAGTGATGCTTGAAAAGGGCATACAAACATGGTATACCTTCCACCATGTTTCCCTTGCATCAGTAAGCCCGAAGAGAGTAGGGTCAATAAATCGCAATGACAGCTCGGATCATCTTCTGCTGTCCGTGGGTTCCTACCTCTCTGTTGTGTTGTCTCTTGTATCAAGGTTTCAAGGTTTCAAGGTTTCAAGGTTTTATTTGTCATATGCACAGCAGATACAGCGTATATGTTGGCAATGAAAATCTTATGTCGCGTGCTCCTCCAACAACTCAACATGCATGGTGCAAAAGATAAATAAAGTAGTGCAAAAAGAGAGAAGAATATTTACAATATTAACAATAAAGATTTGAGGATGTGTATCCCTCTGTCATGAGCATCTTCATCTTGAAACTCCACATAAATATTGACTCCGGTCTTTGTAAGATCTGCTGGTATCTAAGAACAATCATTTTACTCTGAAAGCTTTTTAAAGACAGTGATGAAAACGGACGATCGATTTGAAACAAGCACGATGTAACTCTAATATATGAAAAAAAAGCAATTACAACTCTAAAATTATTTTTCATTCTCCCAATGAATTGTACAATATTATTTGTAGATCTGTTTCATGGAACGTACATTTTCATGCGTTGGTCTCTGGTTTTAATGCATTACTCTAACTACTTTTTTTAACTTAAAAGAGCATTTAGTTCCCGCCTCCTTGTGCATGTCTTTTTTCTTGTGTTAGTACAAGACCAACTTGTTTTTATTTTAATCATATTAACCTTTTATATTACATGTATGAATAAATAATTTGTCATACATTTGTTTCATTGTTACAGCCTATCCGCACTGTGCAGCTCCTTCAGTGACAGGCTGACTCACCCACATTGTCTCATGGAGAGATACAGCAGGTCCTTTCTTCCTGCAGCGGTCAGGCTGTTCAACCAGCTTGGCCCCTGGTAGAACCCCACAACAACATAGATCTGTTGTGCAAGATATATACTATGTTAATGCTACTACTGGCTGCTTAGTCTTCTGCACTACCAAACACCCGTAAAAACAGTACTGTAATATAACTCTGTGCAATATAGACGTATACTTATAGTAATTATAGCATGTATTACTGTCACTCAGCAGCGACTTTATTTATTACGTATTCCACCTAATATTTTATTATGCTGCTACTTACCTGTTACAATTTGAATGTGTAATCATTATTTGTATTACATTTCTTATATCTGTGCTTGCCACTTTACTGTCTACCATTATTGTCTGTCTTTGCTGTACATTTTCCCTCTGTGGGAAGAATACAGGAATTCTGATTGTATGTTAAATTAACCTCAGATGTTTTGTCATGTTGTCTTTTTCTTGTGTATGTCCATATTTTGGGTTTTGAAAATAGTATATAAATGTATTATCATTAAGTGCCTAAATGTTTGCTATCCTTTCATTGTTTTCTGTGTATTAACCTAACCTCTCTTTCTCCAGCAGACAGACACATGCAAGTGTTTAAAAGAAAATAGTCTTCACTTGATGTTTATCTCTGTGGAGATTCAAGCAGCATGTTTAGCTTCACAGAGGCAACGGAGCAAGCAGGCAGGAAACGTTTCTTCTCTTTCAGCCTTTCCTTTTGGGTGTGCTGACATATCGATTGGAGTCTGTTCAAACCTTAGCAAAGGCAAAGACGTCTGTGTCCTTTCACCTCGCCATGTACACAGGTTCCCATGGCAACCGGAAGCCGTGTCTCCAAGCGGCCTACAGGTTTACATCAATGCCTGAGGTGGTGGTTCCCTCCATCTACCAATCCTAATCGCTCTCTGTATTTTTTCCCCCCAAAAAGAGAAAAACTGCGGTCACAAGGTGCCTCTTTTTTTCATTTTAGGGGAACAAATACACTGTGTTGGTGGTGGGGGAGAGACATTCTGCCCGAGGTGACTGCCGACTGTACATCATTTGAACATTTCTGCCTTTTTTTCCCCCACATTGCAATTTTGTCCGTGTTCAGAGCATTTTTCTCTTTTTTCTGCCGGTCAGGCAAAAAAAACTTTGTGACAATTTTAGTTTCCTGGAGGAGCAGCTCAGAAATGAATTGCTTGCCCATATTAAACATTGGTACTGTCACTAAAAGCTGAATTCACAGTTTGACCACATGCATTATAAATGGGTGCTCAGTTAAATGGGATAATAGACCACAGATGGAGCACCTCCATTTTTTCACTGGGAAAGCTACACAAAACAACATCAAGTTAATGCGACGTGACTGAACAACTTTTGTTTCTGTTATTGGTGGGTGTAATTAAGTCGTCTCACCTGGGAGTGCAGGTCCCATGAATTAATCACGAGAAACTGTGTTGCCAAGATGCATTTGTTACCAGGACAGAAAAAGAAATTGCAGGAGCTTTAAGTTGAAAGTAATAAACTACAACAATTTACTGGATTATTCTTGGCCAAAATTGTTAAAGGAGGTTCAGGTTGGATAATTTTAGAAAGCTAGAAATCATTCTAAAACACAGAGCAATACCACCAAACTTTTACCTAGCCATGAAATCAATACTCGACCCCCAACACATTGCCCCAAAGGTTTGCTTCACACTTTCCTCGTAAAAGATTTCCAGCGCGTTGGTGAGTGCAGCATAAAAAAAAATTGATTGGAACACAGTCTGGGTCATCTTTGTCCGAGCTCAAAAGCCCGTACAGGTGCTTTAAAGAAAGGGCAACAATTTTATGTTGGTATAATAAAATGTCTGTCATGTTTTGAAATGGATATGCTGTAACATTGCACAAAAAGGAAGGTCAGTGCAACAATGCAACAGTATGAAATAGTAATAATTAAACCTACCATTCCATTGCGATTACAGTTGGTGGCACAGGAAGTACACCACTGAAAATATTAGTCTCTGTATAACTATTATCTTTGAATGTTACATAAGGCTTTCAAGACTGGAAAACAGTATTTGATTCAAATAAACATTTAATTAATATAGTAAAACATTAAATATAGAGAAGGAATATCTGAGCTATGATTTTGACTTCGAAAGATGAACTGGCGATGAAGTGGAGAAGAACATTCAGAAGTATACGTCCCTTCTTTTGAAACTCATTTTATTTTTTTGTTTTGTCCCTAGAGTGTAAGGGGAAAGCTATGATGCTTTGTGTTTTGCTATTTACTGTCAAGGGGATAAGGGAGAGGCAGAATATGTTATCGAGTCCATCCTCCTCTGGAAACACTTCTCTCACTGCTGGGTAATGTTCTTGAATATTTTATTAAGCGCTCCCTTTTAGGGCAGGATTGGATGCTGTATTTAGTTAGGATGCTTCAAACTGTGAGGATTTGGACTTACATTTTTCTTAGTTAAAATATGTTTTTAAAAAAAAACATTATACAACTTCCGGTTCCCTCTTCTCAAAGAGTGTTTTGAAGGTGTCTGTAGTTAGAAGCCTTAAATATGATCTTTGGTTACCAGAAGCTTAAGAGATTTTCACATTTTGTTTTACAACATAACATATGTCAATAGTTACCTCACTTTGTGAATGTCTGTGACATAAACACGGCTGTTGCTAACAACTGACTAAATATTAACATCAATACACAGACACCAGTTTGCCTTTACTGCAGCTTAGCGGTTGAAATGCACAGCGATTCAACATGTGATTTAGTTATTTTGAGGCATTACATTAGCTTTGTATTGCTCCCGATTGTATTTATGCTTAAAAACATACAAAGTGGGGTTGATATGTGGAGATTAACATAACAAAAAGTGTTGAGTACCATAGCTGTTTGTTGGCCAAATAGCTCTTTTTTTGCAATATCCCAAAACCCAATGGGGAAATCCAATTGCCTTTTGTTGAGGGAACCTTTGGGATGCTAACTTCTGGGTCGATCTACAAAGATTGCACCTCTCTATTCCTACATTTATCACAATTGTTCAGTCATTGCAGAGTCAGCCACCCATTCCTGCCATGCAGTAACCTTTTTTTCACCTTTACATCACCTGACCTTTCCCACTCACATACTCGCCTGCCTCCCATTTCCCCTTATCATCGTTGCAGTATATCAAAGATTAATGGATCAGTTTGTATTATTTTTGCGAGATCAATGATATATTTTAATTATTCTGATCAGTTGTCATGGCGGTTTAATTGAGGGGTATGTGCATTGCTGTCAGGAAGGCAACACGTGTTGCTCTCCTGTCTGGCTATCCAGACTTTATATTGAAGCTTATCCTCTGAGAACACTACAGAAATGACTTGCATTATACATTCTGCCAAGATCCACATTCAGTGACAGAATAACCTTGGTGAACATTTTGAAATGTTGACGATTACCATGGCTCCCTTTAATATTGTAAAAACATCAGCTGTCAGACATTATTTCTTCCTCAATATGAACAATATGTGCTTCATTACTGAAATTGCCTCCTGAAGATTTCCTGGTGACTAAACTGTGCGCGAAGGCCAGGTTCTCTCTTTTTAGATCTGTTTTTGTTTGTCTGCCATTTTCTCTTCTGAAAGAGGGTTTTATCTTTAGAATCCAATGTTTGTGTATTCACAGGCAGCATCTTTTCAGATAATGACATGCTCAATTATCCCTGCAGCTTTATCCGCTGAAGGGGAAATGTGATGCCTTTTGCAGGTATTGATTTAATTGGAAATAGAAAAGAATTGAATGGGAATCAATGTCAACAGAAGCATATTTCATGACACAAGCAATTTGCAAGCCGCTAATACCCCCTAACTAAACTCAACAAGTAGATGAGAAATGACAGCCTGAATATAGAAACTGACCTTAACATAAATTGTTCAATTTTGCAGCTTTTCATGCTTCAAACTTGATGTCCTCACATTGGAAAGATTCAAGTGAAGGCAGCGGTTACATTCAACTCTGCATGCAACCACTATAGAAATTAATACTTTGAATCAGAGGGCAGGGTGATCTGCCAGTTTATTTAGACCCCAGCTGCTTGGGACCCGAGAATCCCCTATACTTACCCTTTCAACGGGTGACGTTCAGCACCCACCATGAGCCATCCTGGAAGACAACATAAAGACAACATAAAGTAAACATTGCTCCGGCGAGTCAATCAGCCTTTTCTCCCCGTCCAATCAATTGAGTGCTCGCCTTCAGAGGCCTGAAAATAGATTGAGGTCTGCTTTGTGTGGTACAACAGATGAGAGTGCACTTAACTACATGGAAAAAATGGGTAGCATTTCCATCTTCATCTCTGCAAATGCACATCAAGAGGGGTATATTCAGTTTTCGTAACATTTGGCCAACGTAGCATGCTTTTAGAGTCCATTTTCCTGCCTGCTATCTATCTCTTAACATCACAGTGTAAATGTTTCCACAAATCTGAATCGCGGATTGCAATCAGAAGGACTAATGTTAAGGAAGCACTCCATTATTTGAATACATCCTGAACTCCAGCATGTAAAGGGATATTTACTATGGAAAAGGCTGTCTCATTTACAATCAACTTCAAGGGGAGCTACATGAACATTCCCTTGATGTCATTGGTGGGAGACTGTGCGAGATTCTCTCCATGGTGAGCTTTTACAGCCCGCGTCAATTTTGCTCACATTGAGGCATACTGCAGTCAAGTTAGGTCAAAGTTACATTTAGCCAAATTTTAAGAACCATGCCTACAAGGACTTAACATAAAATAAAAACCGCTAAGAAAATACATTGTGGTATACTAAATCACTTCCAAGTGGATCTGTTTTATATCCCTATTCTTTAGTTATTTTGCAATTATGTTTTTATATGTGCGGAATTATCCAAATAAAATGTATGAGCATTTTCTTCCTTCCCAAAAAAAAATCCAGTTTATAGAAATAAATGTGTCCAATTGCAAATAAAGACACACATATTCATTCAAAACTGTAGGTACACTCAAATGGGCTTGATTGGACAGTACTGAAAAAGTATTGACTTTTTGAATTTCCTTGAGAGGCCTCAGAAGACAAAAGTAACCCAAACACAATATTTATAACCATATTATAAATAACCATTTTGGTTATTTGATTGTGTTTGGAATATACAGTAATTACCATACCGATAAAGATCTGTTGCAATAGTGCTGTAGATGTAAAATGTTTTTTTTTCTTCCGTGGAACGTGTTTTAACGCAAACTTTCAAATCTCTAGAGTTTCAAACAGATATTTTGTAGAGGAACATAAAGGTAACACTTTATTATTTTGTCATTCAGGAATATGTTTCTCAGACTTCACTTTTGCTCCAGCATTTTTTAAGATGCAACAGAAAACAGTTTTCTATGAATTCTGAGTAGTATTAGTGTCGTAGTACAAAGTAACAGCTTGGCATTCTGTAGGTTCACTGATGGCTCTCCTGGAGATTAGCCACATCAGTAAACCTTAAAGCCAAACAGGTTAAACCCAACACCATGAAATGGGATTGTAGCAGATAAAAAAGTGCACACACAACAGTCACTTCCTCAACTAGAAGTGCATGCTTATGAAAAACTGATTGCATCCACTGAATGCAATCCTGTCAGTACAAACAATGTCAAATTGAACTTAAGCTTCACAACAAATGTGTGCGATTTTGATGAAATTGTCAATGTCACTAAAATGTATCTTTGAGTTAATTGTATGTAAATTGTTATATCTAGGACACCCATATGGCAAAAAAACAAAATGTTGGATAGGTATTTGTTTTATAATTAAGTTTTCTGTTCACCACTTGACCAACTTGTGATTATGCCATTGCATGCTTCAAACTAAGTGCTTATTCGATTGCTGAACAGCACTTGAACCTCTCTTCCAAGGTGCCTTTTTTCATTCTTTACACAACTGCTTTCATCAATCTATGTGTATTCAACTGATTGCAACTGAATGAATGACTCTGAGTGTGAGCTTTTTAGACGTGTCCGGACAAGGCTTAATACAAACTATTAGATTTTAAGCATGCCTAAGCCTTTGCAATACCCTAATGGTTATCTCACAATCCTTTTTGTCATCACTCATGAATAAGACTCTGAAATCCATGTGACATTTGCTTCACTCTGCAGTAGACCTTTTTTTCTGAGAATATATATTCCAGGAAGACTTTTAGAGTCCCTTAGTAGCTGATCTTCTTCTCAATCACGTTTCTCTCAGCTGCCCGTTACAAATGGAAGGTCATGGTTTAAACCGAAAAAGGACAACATCATCTGCATAAAGCACGAATAATCGGTAAATCAGTAACTCCTAATACCTCAACTACACAAACAGTTGAGCTTAGGCTATGCAATGATACATTAAATATAACTACATTTCACTAGGGATCCAGAAAAGATTGGTAGTCATAGAACAATCACCCAGTGTCAGTCCATATCGGCGTGCATGATCTGGAATACACACTTCATATCATTTTAGAGAACTAACAGCATCTATATACCGAATGTGCCACGGATGATCAGTATATTCTCAATTGCACCATACATACTCTCCACAATTGCAATAGAAAAGCCATCCGTGTCACCTTTATGATGAATAGACACACTTAACACAATGTTGTGAATCAATAGTGGGGGGGAATTGTAAAATGATGAATATAAGCAGGCACATCCAAAGTTTCTGTCCTCTTTTCCCCTGGTTTGTAATTGTGAGGCTTGGCTAATTAAAAAAGAGTTCCCAGGCAGTCGATGAGGGCCATTGCTGCTGCGGTTCTCTCCTTCAGATGTTCAATGAAGAGGAAGAGGTATTAGAGCCATAACGAATGACAAAAACTGGCTATTCTCACATAATTGCTCACCCAGGGAGGATGCAGTGAGGCTGGTGGCCTGACGAACGCCCGAGGTGTCAGTTCCTGTCAAGATGATGAAGCTCTCCAATGCCCACCAACCCTGCACTGAGACCCCAGTGTGGTCCAAATGAGATGTCAATTTTAAATTTATAAATCCAGAATTGATGAATTATGAGGGGACTGTAACTTCAGACTATGCCACAGTTAGGTTTCCTGTGCAGAGGCCCTTAACTGGGGATTGCCTCGACTGAGCTATGGATTTATTAATGAAGTCAATAAATCTGTGTGTCTCTGGAAAAGGAAGGTTTTGTTTGAAACAATGATCCAATCTTTGGAAACATCTTTTAGAGCAACATAATTCAGCTCCCTCTATTAAAGTGTTATGCAAATCACCTCATATCGATGTGTGTTGTTCTTTCTGTAATAGGTTGTCAACCCCCTGACATGTCACAATGCAAAAGCATATTGTCAATAACTTTTTTAACGCATGCTGGTGGTAAAAGTGGCTGCCGCATAACACAATAAGTATGATTACCAAACAGTTCAAACAAAAAATTAAATGAATAGCTATGTAATCAGGTCTACCAGGGTCCAAGATTCAGAGAAATCTGTATAGAAGCCCTGCGGATATAAAAGCTTATAACCTAGAATTGTCTAAGGATTTTAATCCTAAACACAAAGATGATTAGTTTGCATCATCCAATCGAGTTAGAAAGCCTTTGAATTTGATGTCAAGATGGAAACATGATATCAGCACCAAAATAGAACATTTTTTAAATCTTTATATCTTGGGAGATCTGTCTAGGGCCCTTTTTGTTCAACCATAGTTGCCCTTCATTCAGGTTTTTTTTTTTTTAACTCTGATAAATGATTGGACGAGGCTAATGTCAAAGTCACACTCATTCTTTTTAATTGTTAAAAATAATTTCCTGTTGACCATAGTAAAAATGTATTTCCTTTACCTTCATATTTTTATTCCATTTATTCTAAACTGCCCATTTTACAGGCTTTTCTAAATGCTCCTTATTTGTCCGTCATGACTCACTAAGTGATAGCACATCCCTCTTGGGGGCAATAGTGTACTTGGACCCTGTCCCAAGTGGTTCATCATTACCTTGGAAATATTGTTTAATATTCAATATTGAATGGGCTTGGAGAGTGGAAAAAAAGAAACGTAATGAGAAACGTAATGATAAACAAAATTGCCTTTTGCCGCTCCCAGCTAAATGCCTCCCTTGACACCTCCCAGTCCTGCCTTTTAATGCCCATACCACTGTTTAATGATTTGGTTGTGCAATGGCTTTTACTCAACCTCCTTTTCAGCTGGCTGCATTTGCTACAACCTTTTTAAATAAACATTGGCCTGACTACCATTCTCAAACATGATGCTTATTCAGTGTTCTCTGACATTCACGTCATAAGAAGCACCCTAGGCTCCCACAGGGTTACATTAAAATTAGAGAACAGACAGGAAGATGGACTAGCCAGGCCCAGACATAACCTGACACGACATGGATTCACATTGGGTTCAAAGGAAGACGGCCACTATTCCTCAGGAGGGGGCAAAAAAGAGAGCGGATTAGAGTTTGAGTGATGTTAGAGCTGTAATATAAATCAAATCTGACCGGGAGAGTCACTTGAATGAGGTGACAAATGACCCCCCGTGACAGACAGGGCAGTATTTTAATCTCCTTTAGTTCATTTATCCAGGACCCGAGCACAACCCTTGGAAATCAGTTATTATTGTCTCTGCACCAGACCTGCCCGGCAACAAAAGGATGGGTGAAAAAGTGGGAAAACGTTTATAAACCAGCGCTGATGTTCTACAAGGGACATAATGAACAAATGTAATAGTGTAATTGTGTGCCAGGGTCCCTGGGAAAGAGTTGTCTCAGGTCATTTATTAGATGAGCGCTGGCCTGTGTAAGCCTTGCATGTATCCATGTGAGGAGATGCCAGTGGCCCAGAATGTCCTGACATGATTAAAGAAAAGACCTTGCAGAGAAACATCTGTTTGGCCGGCAGAAATGTTGTCGCCCAGATGAGGTCGAAGGAAGGATTCTCTGGAGATTAGCATCTGGGTTTTTAATTTAGAGAATCTCCTCCTCTCTATCAGTTCAACTCTTTTTTCTCTTTTAAGTCTGCCCTTTCTTATTGCGCATCTCTAATTCTGATTCTCTGTCTGAGTCATTCTTTTTCTTTAAAGTGGCACTTAACAGTGTGTTTAACCAATTTTAAGTGTTACAGCTGATGATAAAAACATAAATATTACTGACAACACAGGCGGTGGCAATAATTACTATGTTTGCAGTACCATTAAAGGGTTATTTAGAGACAAGGCAAACATGCAAAATTAAATCTGTGTTTTACTCAAAGGGGAAAACCTAATGAGCAAATGGGGCTTATTGCTGGGGGAATGATATGTGGTAATTACATTAAAACAGATAGCAACTCTTTATGCAACCAGCTCCTACTCCAGCGCAGTATAATAGCACTGCTCCTCGGAGATTAATGCTGGGGAAGATATTAAGTTCCACATGATTGATGGGATTATTCGCTCAGCTTTCACATGGGAGCGAAAGTAAATAGTGTGACTTTAACATAAGAAAGATGAAATGTTATGTTATGTGTGAGAGTAAAAATGCAAAAGGGACAGGGTCAAACAGGTTAAAGATTATTTTATGATCCTTGGCATAAGTGAAGTTATTATCCATGGAAAAATAAGTGGTTTTAATGTGAATAAACAGATTATAAAGCTTTTAGAGTGGCTTTGTTTTAACTCTGAAAAAGTCAAATGCATTAGTATCCTGCATTGCTTCACTAAAAGCTTTTTAACACTTCATTTGCGCCCAGAAGCAAACTATTTCCGTGTCTCTATTGCTGCGATACCACCTGTATTTGACATTAATTTATCTTACAGCCCTCACATGACACAGTGTTGAGTCAGTGTCATACTACCAGCAGCATTCCACTGTCAGAGTCCATAATTGCAAAGTGATAACTTGACAGACGGTGTAATTACTTGTTAGCAAGGGTGGAGGAGGGGACTTTTATCTGAATATGTCAAACACGCCTCGCACTGCAAGGTGAGGGACTTAAAAAAAAACCTCTCATAATCAGTTACTGTGGCAACAAGGGTAATATGCATAATCCCATATGAGTATTTTGTTACGTTACTGTCAATGTGTTGTGTTGCTGGTTAGTTTCGGCACATGTCAATCAATAGTCAGTACTGTTACATGCATGTGTTGGATTAATAATTGATTAATAATTGTTTTCTGTGTGTGTGACTCTTTTACAATTGTCCTTTATTGCTTTAGTATGGGATAAAACACAGGAAAATAATAATGGACAAGTTTGAGATGGAAAAAAATTGTACTGTACTGCTTTGAATGTGTAACAAGCTTGATTCTAAGATGACCTACATTAACTTGCTCAAACCTTTTCCTCACAAAAACAATGTCTTATATTCAGACTTATACAGTAAGAGTCTAGAAAAATAGCCAGGTTTCATATCAAGTGCAAATTTAAAGCAAGATTGCAGGAAGTCAGGAAAATAAATTCAATTAAAGCATGTTTCCATCAGCTTCTGTTATGCAAATAATAAGAGATGATTGACAATTTGCATGAAAATAGGTGTATAGCTATATAGCCTTGCACCAATGTATTTTTTGAACAATAATTCATGTGAAACGTCACAGATTATTTATTATTTATTTTAAACTCAAAGTCAAACCAGAGCAGATTGGGTGATGCTGTGCCAGGTTCGGTTTCTGGCTTTAGGCACGACAAATATTCCGGATTAGGATCAGCATTCATGTGAGCGTTAAGAATGATTGCGTTCAGGAAAGGCGCTTTGGTTTATTGAACACAGGGATTTATCTGATCCTCTCAGGCAGCTCAGATCGTTTAATGCTGCCTGGCTTTCCCCCAAATGAATTCCTGTGATTAGACATGGCACAGCCCAGACTATCAACCCCAATAAAAGGGAGCGGACGTGAGGGAGGTTTACATAAGTTCAAATTGTTGTTGTGTCATACTTTATTACTGGGAGTGAACAGGATGAGCAGGAAAACAATGTGGCAGGAGATGGTTTCAGTAATTTCAACTGATATGTACCAAACCATGATTTGAAGAGAGATTCTATAACTTGAGCATGGGACATTGATTTGCACGGGATTATTACAATAAATACTTTCATTTGTATACATTACACTGTGGTTCAGTGACAACATGCGGAAAGGCAAATAGGAGTTGTTTCTGGTGTTTTTAATTAAGCATTCTTATTGTGCATTCCCAGAAATAGATGATCAAAACATCTCTTCGAACATGTGTAGATGACTCGCCCTCTGCTTCCAAAACATCCAAAGGAGTGTAAACCGATTCCCCCTTACAGCCAAGGCTTGTTGATCTTGATAAAACCTGACTCCGTAAACCAAGATGTTTACATTGTTAGTGGACAGTATAATCTATTGAGTAAAAACCTTCTTATATGGATTCAAACAGCATTGCTTTGGTCAAATTCTGCTTTTAAGGCTTATATTAGTCCCATCTCATATCCTTCTCTCCTCTTTCTATGAATACAGAGATGCATTCATGAATCCTTAAATCCTTAAATGAGAACATTTTGCATGTTTTCATTTCAAGATAATCCGCTTTCTAGGTCAGGTTTACAAGATAGAAAGTTAAAGGCCCAGAAATGTACTTGATTAGCTACATACTATTAAAAACCTTACATCATCCATTATGACCCCATTGCTCAAATAAGAAAAGAAAGATGTGTTCCTTTGTCTGTGCTGTTTTTGCAAAATATGAATCTTATGATATTTATCTTGTAGGTCGCTAGACAGATGTTACTGTCTTTCTAAACTGATGAAACTACGCAACACAGAACTAAAATGCAGATTAGTTTGGTTTTAAAGGCACAGTTGGACATATGGAGATTAGTGTATTAAGTCATGAGAGCATTGATAGCACTTTAGTGTTTGTTTGTTCTTTTGTTTGTTTGTTGTTTGTTTGTTTGTTTGTTTGTTTGTTTGTTTGTTTGTTTGTTTGTTTAGCACAGAGCATTTAGTAAGTAGTTAGCTTAGCTTAGTACAAAGCTGTGCAAAAGAAACATTATCAAGAGCCAATGTCACTTAAAACCCTCTAAAACAGCAAATTGTTATTTTTAAACGTAATCAACCAGCAATAAAATGTCAGTGAGCTTTAGGGAAACTGGAAGGTGGATTTTGTCGGAAATGTATAGGCTAGCTGCTTCTTCGTTTCCACTCTTTGTGCTAAGCTAGGCTAACTGTCTGTAGCCCTATATTTAACATCTAACATCTAACACTGCCAGAAAGTGAATATGTGTATTTCCTATAGTGAGTAACTATTCTTTGGTTAAATAATGCCTTTTTTACTGTAACTTGAATATTGTTCAATATCTTCTCGTGAATAGGCATTCTTTTCTAACAAAGCAGAATCATGTTACATAAAAAAAGCAGAACACAGCAACACGTTGGATTTTTTTCAAATCTCATTAGAGCAGATGTTGTGAGGTAGCTGCCAATCTGGGATTAAAGGCAGAAGCCTGATGTTTTCAAAAACCTTGAAGAGTCCCCCAGCAACATCTGTAATGGCAAAAGTCGCTTTTGGTGTAAAAACGGATGACAATTATAACTTTCTCTCACACCTGCTGCTTTGCAAAGAAATTAATGAGTAGAGCCAAATACAGAACATGTTGAAGATCAATTGCAGCATGCCAATTATGGTTTTCTTACACAGATCACTTCTATAATAGCATTTAGTAGTAGCTCAGCACTAGTTGAGCTGGGTTTGATATTGGTTGTGTCTGCGTTTCAAAGCTGTTGAGGTAAATTGATGAATCAATACCATCCCAATAAATAAGCTTTCCATTCATTGTCATGTCATAAGCATGAATAAAAAAGGTGGAAGACAAAATAAACTACAATCTTTATTAGAATTGTCTACATGTTTTAAGATGATCAGGTTTTGTCAGTAAAAACAAATGTTGTGAGTTCATATTAATTCTTTATGTTTATCTTGCAAAACAAGTTTATTCTCCATGAGTTTACAGTGGCTGTATAATGCATCAAACTGACCATTAAAGCTTCATTGCACCATTTACATGGAAATTCCAAAATTGCATTCCATGGCAAATTGAGTTTTACCAACTGTTCATGAGCTGGTACAAGGTCTGCATCGTTTAGTAAAGCCCAGCACAGAGACGACCTTGCGACAATCATTTCAATCATAATGCGCTCCAAAGATTTCCTCTTTCAGATAATAAAAAATAGAGCTGTGACCTCAAACATTTTCTATATTTCTGTTAGAAAGAGTAGTCAAATTAAATTCAAAGCAATATCTGGTGTTGCTATCTCCCCTAATAAGATTCAATGTCTCTGGTTATTATGAGACAGATTTAAAAGGTGAATGTTTTGTGTGTGAGGCATCCATGCTACGCCTGAGAGCAATCTCATTGTCTTGCTTGGCTAGCGTGAATGCTGAGCTAACACCAGGGCTGTAATCTATCACCACAGAGATTGCACTTGTTCCAGCATTGTTTTACAAGCTGCAGAGGACTAGGGCAGATAAGCTTTATCCTGCCCTCACTTTCTGTGTGAGCCTTTGAAATCCATCTGTCAATAAGATAGAAACAGTGTAGAATTGAATAGCATGCCTTGGTGCTATGGCTGGTGTTGCTTCTGGGCTTGGCTGAGTTAAAGTGTACAGTCGTTTTTTTTATGAAGCTCAGGGGTTGTCTTTGTACTTAGGTTGAACTCAGGGATGCGGGTTTTGCATGACAAAAAAGTGATCTGTTTGTAGGTTTTTCCAAAATAATACATTTGTAATAGCAGAGCTTTGAAAATATTTTGTAAAAATGCATTGCTTATGTTTGCTATTTAGAGCCCCTTAACTTGAGATACTGTATGTCTTTTTTTAATCAATTTGATGCGAGTATCACTTCATTCATGTATATATGTGTTTACTTTTTCTCAAATGAATGCCTTTCATGGTCAAATTTGTGCTCTTTATATTCTGCTTTTGAGACATTGCGGAGGAGCTTTGAATACACAAAATGTTACATTTCTTATATTGGTACAACATTTCCAATCAGTGAACTTTGTTTACAGAAAAACTTTACTTGGGCGAAAAAGTAGGGCATCTCAGTTAGAGGAACATTTGCTTTCTTGAGACCAGCCTCATTTAAACCTTAAACGGATAAAATGCCTGAAATGTAATTAACAGTTTGCTTGATGATCCTTCCATCAAGCCTTTAATGGTCCGATGAAACGCGTTTGTTCCATTCATGATTCCAGTCACTCACTTTTCAAATGAACATGTACTTGTACATTAGGTTAGAGTTGTGATTACGGGGACCACTCAACCAAGGTTTTTAACAATGCACCCAGCTGAAATGTCCTTCACAAATAATGACTTTCAATCAGCTTTACAAGCTTTGTAGCTTAATCTCATTAATAAACTTTCTTTTTTTAACACCTAAAACCTAGAGGAAAGCAGTCCAGTCCTACCAGCGGTTATGTTTACATCGACAACCTTAGGTCTGCTTGAAGCGTATTTTGCTAATCTTGCTAATTTGGCCGCTTTATGATAACTTTTTCTTCTTTTCTGCATATATTCAAGGAACAGCTTCATAAAGCTTTTTGAAAAAGATTTGTGTAATGTCATATATTTTCCACCTCTATCTATTGAAATTATTTTAATGGCAGCCATGATAAGAGGCAGTTGAGTTGTGTTAATGCTAATGGAAGTTGCTCTAATGCATTCTTCTTATCTCCTATGGCATATTGTACACTGGTCCATCCTTTAAGAAAAGAAAGGAGATAATGCTGTCCCACAATGCATTCAGACAGGAAATTTAAAGTGATGCATCATTCGTCCACCAATAACATCCAAAGTTGTTTTTTTAATTGTACAAAATGTAAAACATCATTCTTAGGAGGTGTGTTTCTCTGTTTTTGGTGAGTCTTGTTTGATTATGAAAGCATTGAGTTTAACTAATTTTCAAAATAGAGATGCTTGAAATAAAAATGAAGAAAAACAATAAATAAGTATCCCCCATAGTGTAAGTGCAGTCGGATTCTCTGAGCACTTGTCTCTTCTGTCGTTATGAAATCATTTTACAATTCACACCCTCTTCTGTGTCGCAGAAGGGCCTGCTGGCGAAGACTATGTGACTGCCAGCAGAATGTGTGAATACAGATGGGTGAGACCATCAGGAAGACATTTTTAACAATGTTGAGCAATTCCATATTTGATAATTCATATTCCTCTCTTTTGTATCTTGAGTGCTTGATTGTATATCTTTTTTGGTTGCATTTATGTGGTTAACATATGTTTGCTTGCAACCTGCAATCATGTCAGCAAGAGAGTGTTTACTTGTCAGCAAAGGATGTAGCCTTTGGCCTTTTCCACGCGCCGCCTTGCTGTGAAACTGGGTTATTTATGTGCCCATCATCTTGATGGCGTCAATCCTCTACCCCCCCCCCCCCCCCCCATCTCACTCTCTCTGTCTCTACTCCACCTCCATAATCCTGGATTTTAATTTGTGCAGGATCCGATGAGAGACATCAACTAAAAGGGTCTCTGCTGGCGGTGAGACTGTATTGGCAGCTCTTGGCATTTAAGAGCTATACTATAGCGGTGGACGGGTTAAAGGGAAGTGGAGGCTTAATGCGTCTGAAGAGCCAGAGCAGGAAGATGAGCGTCAAATGACACAGTGGAAGTGACACAAGACGAATGGGATAGAAACAGCCAAACAGTAAAGTGCAAGGCTGTGTAGAAGCGTCCCTGCTTTTACTATGAAAAACAGCTTGTCTAGTCCACTGGAGGGTGTTACTGCTGTATAATAAATGTTTATAGAGCAAATACATGAACTTTCCATTTCAGGACTGAGTTTGCAGGAAGTGTATTCATGTGTGTGCCTGCATTATGTACATGCATTGATGGGTAGGTTCAGGTGCATTTGTTTGAATGGGCAATGACGGTTCTCTGACTCTGAGGAATTTGCTTTTCAAGAATTATTATGTTGAATGTCTGCATCTGAAGTTATCAGAGAAACAGCCGGAGCAAGTGTTGGAGCACAAGCAGCCTCGGACAAACACTAATTCTTAATGTGAAGCTGCTTTAATAATTTACTTCAATTTTCTTTTTCATCGCTGGTCCGTTTGCTGTTGAGGAGAAATGTGCAGATGTGTATGATCCCTTTGAAAGAAAACCTGCATGAAAGCATCCTACTGTCTCTGAGAAAAGCTGATTACAATGAGAAACTCCCATGATCCTATAGTGGTACTTCACTCAGTTTGTTGCTGTAGTTTTGACTGCGAGACTCTTGTGGTAAAAAAGTGATATTCCATGCCTGAAGGGATATTTTTCCTGGTTTTATTCAGACCTGTGAACACTGCAATGTGCAGACAAATGGTGATATATGTGTATATTTTAGCATTTTGAAAGATCCTTACTGAACTCTATATAATGCCCTTCTACTGGCGCCTTTCAGCGACCCACCTGCCTCACAGCCTTATTCCCTGTATTTGCTTTTGCTTTGCTGGCATTATTGAAGCGTTCCAGGGCTGGCATCCATCTCTCTCACTGCTCTTCTTGTCTGCAGAGATCTTCATGGCTGCATCTTGCACACAAGTGTCACTGCGGCGTGATAAGCTCCCATTGGCTGGCGGTGTTGTTATTGCTTGCAGAAGCAGAGCGATACGAAGGAAATGTCAGCTGATACTGGCCTTTGCCTGCTGGAAAGGCCATATTTATGAGAGTATGTAAATCCAAGTGCATTATTTCTGCTGCTGGGGAAATACAATGCAATATTGAACAGTGATGGAAGAATAATGAAAAGTGGCCTGCGGCTAGCCTGGTGTGTGTGCTGGGATTTTTTAAGTTGAATTTGAGTAAAAGAATCCTATACTGTTTCAGCAATACAGATGCAGTAACATAGCTGATGGATATAACTGACTTGTTGAAGGTTCCTATTCAAATAGCTCATTGTACATTATCAGTATGTTTTACTGTCAAAAGACGCAGGTTTAAATGTACTAAAGATCATGAATCCAGTGACACAGCAGCCCCTGAGCATTATTTGATCCAGTAAAATGTATTTAGATGTCGCAGAATGATCTACTGTCTGCAGGTGCCTTCTAGCACAAACCCAATCAGGGAACAATACAATGGAACACAATCCGCCGTGAAGCAAGAGTGCTTATGAGTTGTTCTACTTTAAATTACAGTATGAACCAAGGTACCTAACATCCGACGGGAGCTCCATCACCGCACCGCTCTGCCTCAGCAGGAGATTTAACTCTGCCGACTGAAAACTGATTTCATCTGAATCAATAACGCTGTAATTATGCCTTCCATAGATTCCTTGCACCTCTATTCATCAGAAAAATCTGACTTGTGTTCCCCTAAACCTGTCAGGGGTCTTTGATTTGCAGCTAAACATTGGCTGGCAGAGGGAGGAACCTGGCCTCAGACTGCTTTGATGCTAGTTAATCAGCAAGGCCTTCGTTATGACGAGTCATTTAGGGACTTGTTTAATCAAACCAGATAGTATGGTCTGGCTAAGATCCAAGCACAACCCTTGTGTGCACTTTGGTGGGATTTAGTTTTTTCATGAAGAGAAATTATGAGTTGAAATAGCCACTCCACACCGAAAATACTTCTTTCCGGTTTGGCTTTGTTTTTTGGAAATATCATGAGCCATTTCACCCCCTGTACAAAGTTGCTGCATTTCCTGACCAGTGGAAATGATCATACAGTTCTTTATAAAAAGGAAAAAATGATATGTTAACACTTGTTTTATTGTTCTTTTCTTGATGAGCAAAGAGAACACTTTTACTTTGCTTTACAACTAACCATCAGGTAGATAATATGTGAGATAAAAATGAAGTAGTTGCATTTAAGTACATCTTTTTTCTGTTTCTTGTTAGACAGTTATAGTTATAACTTTGTTATAGTGTACATGATAGTTTTCACACATCTAATCATCTTAGAAAAATATAATATTTATTGATGAAATCTATAAGGAGTTTTAATAATCTCCATCTTTACCAGCTGCTAAAATTCAGCTTTCATGTTTACATATTAATAATAATAATCTAAATGAGAATCAGAAATATTTTCTTTATACAATAATATTAAGCTCTGAAATTGGTCAGTCTGTAAAATGGTTATTAAAGTTCATTTTGCCAACAATACTTTTGATCATGTCACTGAATACTCTTACATGTTGGTACTGCTATATAAGTAAAGGATACAATCACTACTCCCATCATTACAGTACAGGAATGTGAATAATTGTCTCTTTTCGTATATAAGGTAACACAGTGCAGACATTATTATAACACATCTCCCTTTAACTACTGAGACATGATCTGTAAAATGTAAACTATGTGTGTCTGTTGTTAAAATAATTCGTTTTCAGACTAAGGAGATGACATTCTTGTAAATACTCAAAAAGAAAAGCAAAGATTTAAGAAAGAAATACAGAGAGATGAGCATATTATTGTTCGGTAGATATCGCTTCTCTTACCTTCCTCTGCTTATCATCATGCGTCCCCTCAGATTAACTTGTGAGCTCTTGAGAGGTCATGACCTGAGCTGTTATAAATAATTAAAGTATATAACCTCTCTCTGTAACCATGTTATGTTAAATAATCAATGTTTCCTCTCTGGTGCTCCTGTCTGTCTCCACTTGCCTTATGGTTACAGCTGTCTGACTTTTTCTCCTTCCTGCCTCCTGTGTTTGAGGACTCTGCCTTCACTCAGAGTCTATGCTTTTAATTTAACAAATTGTATTAAATGCTAAAATCACTCAAGTGCATTTCAATCAGGTGTGCCGATTTCAGAAAAAAGCTCTGTATAGTAATATAATGCTGTGGGTTTATCATGCATCCGAGGTTATAGACTAATCAATCAATTGTCCTTTGTCTTTGTCGGGAAAATTAAATCTCTAAACTCAATTGTTTCTTTGAAATGGTGTGTCTCATTTCTCCTCTGGGGAAAATGAATGGCTTTTTCATATGTGTTTTTGGCCATGAAGTGCCATCCCCCATATCTGGCATGACTACAAAAAGGAGGAGAGACAGAATTTCTTAAATGATGGTTTCGCGAAAAAGTGACAGGCATTAAAATTGGCCGTGGGTTGCATTTTGAAAAGAAGCCAAAACACGTTTTATTTTTTCTTGATTACTTGCATTACAATTCTCTGTGTCTTAGTTATATGCTTGTTTGGTTAAATTACGGTAAAAAAACACAACACGATGCTAATTACATTTCGTATTACCAGATTCGTAAAGCCTGTCTTGGAGCACAACTCTCAAAGGGACCACATTCCCTGTCTTTCACTCCATGACATCCCAGAAAAAATACTGTTTGCCTTCTCTCTTTTCTTATTACGTCCTTTTTCCGTTTTCCTTTTCTATCCACTGCCACAGTGAGTTTGATCTGGACATCTTCCTCCAGTCAGTGAAAAGTGAAAGGAAACAGCCATGGCTGGTAGGTAGAGAGTGCTACTGCTCCCTGGTAATAGTTTTGGACACAGCTGTGTGCATGGCTGCCTCCTCAGCATTGCCAGGCCTTATCTCCAGAAAGGAGATTAGGTTTCTGGGGGTTCGAGTCGTACGTCTATAGTTGAGGGGAGCTGGTCGGCTGCGCAGTAGCCACAGATAAAATGTTTGAGGCATTATTCCAATTCCTTGCGATTTCTGTTTACTTTGGCAATGTTGATTGTGAGTAATAGTCTGGGACGGCAATTTGGGGTTGATAAGGAAACACAGTTTTCAGACTTTAAATTCCACCCTGCTCCACTCTTCTTATTAGCCTCAAATTGTTCCCCTACATGGCTCCGTTTTTTTTTTTTTTACTTGAACATCCAAAGGCATGAAAGATCTGAAACAACCCAAATTATGTCTTGTTTACTCTGAGCAGGCCATGTGCAGAGTGGTGTAAATTTAGAAACAAATGGCTTTTTCCACGTTTACTCAATACTTCACGCTATTTCCACCCCTTTCCAAGCGCTTCCTGCCTCCGCATCATAAAGGCTTCGTGCTTTTAAAGCCGGTGTGGAAAAATGCAGCACCAAACAGCTCTTGACAGAGTGACGGAAATTATGGGGTAAATGGCTGATGGGGTACTTGAAACTTGAAATGATAAAAAAAAAACTCTTATACTCCCCATCTTCCACTGTGTATTTTGAGTTTTTTCAGTTTCTGGGATAAAGAAGAATTTTTCAGTTCCTGAAGAATTCTAAATAGAGCTCACTCTCTCCAGAGGAAGATAGACTTCTTCCTTGCTGTCCCATTTCCAATTTCCATCAGCTCTCCAGAACTGGCAGCCTCTAGATCCAAAAGGATGCTGCCAGTTGTCTGTTACCTCCCTCAGTGAGACATGAGCCAATTGTTTTTATCTATTTTTTTCACCAAGAATTTCACTTGATGCCTTTTCTTCGAATGAAACTCAAAATGAAAACAAACCCAGGTTTTTAGTACAGGTTTGGGGCTCATATTTCTTGGCATTATGTGATTGCTTTCATGATGCTTCCATTCTGTGTCCTCATTCAAATCTCTTGACGAATTGGATAAATAAGCAATTTCAGTACCTATGGTGGTTTTGGAGTTGTTTTTTAAAAGACAGCTGTTTGAGGAAAAGTTATGGAAATCATCTTAAAAAAATACAATTACATTTTGTCACAATCTTAAAACCATGAAGAAGCTGCAGTCAACTCAATCAACATTTTGAAACCGTTTCTTGTTTGAGTGACAGTGATATCTGAGTACACACTGAGGCAATAAAGACTAAAAACTAAACAAAAGGCAATTAGTTTTCGTTAATTAAGCAACATATATTGTTTCTTTCACATACTACAAGGATAACACAAGACATCTCGACTTATTTAACCCAATTTGTTTCTGGTCTAGTAGCTGTTTATATCAACACTTCTTAATGCAAAATGTAATTTCCTTCTGATTACTAACAGCTCCACAGTGTCAAGCTATTTTTCTCATGATTGGTTAACATTTTTGTGAGTGAAGCCAAAGACTTTATACAATTTAGAAGAAGTTATATTTCTAAGGAACTGGCCAAAGAGACACTGATGGCTACGGCTGTTGCCATCTTACAAGTGACAACACGGTGTGACCCCTGTGCTATCCAAAATTACATATGGAGACCAACATATATTCTCTTTGTTTTAGGCTGTGAATTTCTAAGTTTGACATTTTGTAAAAGTATTCTTTGGGGATTGACTTGCTTTTGAAACCTTTTGTCAGCCTTTAGCGGTCATTTGTATAGCGGCAGCTTTTGGCACTACAACATGGGCTTCACTTTTAAGCAGGCAGAGGTTACCGTTTGGTGGAATCCTTAATTGCAGGGTAAAGCTGCATTGACATGATACGTATTATTTTTCTTTGCTCACTGTGGTCGGGCGCAGAGCATTACAGTGAAAAGAGCCAGTTAGTTTTGTTGCTACAGTTACCTTCTCTGCTCACTTGCGCGCTACATACAGCTGTTATCTGATTGGTTGCGGGTCAAAAGGTCAGCGGTATCCAGGTCTAAGTTGAAATAATTTGTACTTTGACCGCAGCGCTTGGTGACAAATTGGAGTGGTTCCTGAATCATTGGTCGGCGCTTCTTACAAGGGGGACACCTCTCACCCATTCCATAGAAATACAACGGCAACGCTAGCACAGAGCCGCTTTGCAGCTTTAGGGTTAGCGTTAGGTTTCGTGGTTTTTAATGGGACAAAATTTCACTTACAGACACCTACTTATGAACAGATGTTGTGCATACTGTAGAAAGCTACAATATGTATGTGTCAACATCTATCCTTGAACTTCAAATATAACATAATTTATAATATAACATAATCTGTCTCTCCTTTGATGTCAGATGTTTATTGTATGCAGTCTGCCTGTGTCCCTTGATTTAGCCCCCCTTTTCCCTCTTTCCCTTTTGGTTAGTATCCTGTAATGTAAATTCAATAGCTTAGACTTTCCTCTTTTCCTTTTATAATTGTATAAAATGCTTTTATTTTCTGTTGTAAGTTTGTCAGATCTTGTACGAACTTGGTTGGTGCAGGACTGTCCTTTCAGCTGAAATAAATGATCTCTGTTAAATGCTTTTACTTTTGTTTGACTTTACTAAATAACAAAACTTTGCATTAAACTTCTAGCTATGTGTTCATTTTTTACCCAAGAGGTTGATTTGTGTGGAATTTCCACCACAATTTCTTTTTTAGGCTTTTTACATAAGCTGTTTGGTTGTAAGGTTGTAAAGCTCCCATTTTGATCAATGGTGATTAGGAAATGTATAAAAGGCGAGTAGGCGAGGAATGGTACATTTCTTTATGCACCATGGCAGAGCACACTTGACACACACCATACTACAAAAAAATCGAAATATTTGTTGTACATTCATTCACCAGGCAGTTATTAAGTGTCATCCATCAAAAATAAGCAATGCACATAAGGTTTGTGCAGCTAAGAGAGTTTGGTGTGAATTCAGATTCACCCATATGAGCAAACCTAATAAAGATGTAATACAGAGCCACTTCTAACCTGAGCACTCCTATTTCTTTCTCTTAATTTCAGCATGTGTCTGACACTCTCCTCGGGAAGGTTGTTGAAAATGAGTTAATCCAGAGGTGGCTAATTTGTCTAAAGCATTCACCTATGCTCAAACGCAGCAGTAACAGCCCCATCACTGCGAAGACTCTCACTCTCATCAAAACCTCTCACATCTTATGGAATCCAACCTGGGTGAGAGCAGCGGGGAGATGCCAATACAAGTAAACTAGAGAAGCAGTTGAAGTTAAACAAAAAGAATAGTGTTGAAAGGCCAACTCTCGCTCCGCAGAGAGATCGCAGAGAGATGAAAAGCTCATAGTTGTCAGCGAATGGCAGCCGTCTTAGCTTTGGAGTTCACACTGGGCTGAAAGTTGCGATGCTGGAAATAAAAAAAGAAAAAGAAAACCAGGCATAAGGTCTTTGGCAAATGTGGGACTGTGAGTTGTATATGTATTTGACAGCTGTTTTCTCTTTACGAAGGAAGGAAGAAGTTTTCTATGGCATGGCTTTTTCATGTTGTCAAAGCATAGACTCCTATTGAAGTGGTATCGTTAGCGAGTGCACATCAAGGGCTCGGTCCACACAGTATGAAGTTATCCATGTCATGATATGGATATTTTTAGTTTCTCTTTTCAGACTGAGACCGGGGACCGGATTTACATTTCACATCTGTTTTTAAATATGTTCTCTGCCTGGAGACACTGAGAGAAAGCAGCTTAGAAGTACAGTTTACCTTTCTCCTTTATGCAAATCATTTTAAGAGAGATATGTCTAAATAACTGCCAAAGATTTAATGAAGTGAGGCTGTACTTCGCTGGATTGACAAGCTTTATTGATGGGAGTCAGTTTCCTGCATCTGAAAAACAGGTGGAGATTAGCATGGGTGTATTTGAGAAAGGTTATAGTAGGAAATATACAATTTAACTCACTTATATCCTTGCATATATTACCATAAAACTATTGCTTTAATTACATTAGTAAAACATGCCCAGATGAGTAACTCATTCAGAGTTGTGCCGTTTAAATAAAATAAAAAAGTCACATAGTGCATCAGCATTTCTATTTTCGCACAACTCATTCATTTTCTGAGCATACTTCAACAAACCCCTCCGCGTAACTACACCTTACGAGGGCAGCCCCAGTCACTGATTGCATAATTAGCTGCCACATTAGCAAATCAGATGCTAATTTCACACAGATTCTGAGACTAAATTGAATGAAAAGAGCAATGTAAATTTTCCAGGTGCATTTCTGTGTGTTGCCTGGTGACCATAAGTTGCATTTAGCTTCTCAAAATTTCCTTGGTCAAATTTTGAGCAAAACTACGTGATAGAGTTTCTCTTTTTTCTGTTCAACCTTTTTTTATGCAGAATAATTGTTGAAGTGTTTTGTTTTGGATGGTTGAGCTTAATTTGGGAGATTATTTGGAATTAAAATATTGTTGGTGTTGAACGTGTGGTGCATATGTGGCGGGGAAGTGGGTTTACATTTTATTTATAATGAAGTAGGATGAACCGACAACCCCACCTGGGGACTTGCACCCCAGGATATAAACATACAAAGAGTAGGACACAGGTTCAGGACTGAGGGGCAGAGACGTGTTTCAGAATAAAGTCACTTTTGTTAATTGTAAATCAAAAGAAAAAGGAAACTCAGGAAGACGGTGCTGGAAGACAAAATAATGGGTTATAAAACAACAAGAATTACTCAGTTTTAAAATGATCTTTATTATATAATGGGATTAAAATCGTTGTCTAAAATGTAACATTTAAACGTCTATAAAAACAAGAAACTAAATCTAAAGTGAGCTGAGGCCAGTTAATGGGGTGGCAGGCTACTTCTCGTGACACTAGAGTGCAACCAAATACTCATCAGGTGCAGCCACAGAAAACCACACACAGCAAACAGGTCACTCACTCGTGCTTCCCGGTGATCTTCACCACAACAAATAATGAGGGTGACTAGCCCCCCCAGTGACCGGCACTCAGCTTTACTAATGGAAAATAAATAACTGAAAACAAGGTTAAGCAAACAAAGAGGAACCCCAGTTGGCTAAACAAAAACTAACTCAAACTAAACTGGACTAACCAAAAACAGCAACTGGCATACACAAAAACAGCAGCAGGTGAACAACAGCAAGAAAGAGTCACAAAAGAGGCACAAACTGCACCACCGACCATGAAGGCAGAGCCAAAGGGGAAAACAATTGCAGTGGTGCAATTTATACTCTGCCCTAATTAGAGGAGTGGTTATGGGGAGGAGTCAGGCCCTGAGCTGCATTCCCAAGCACCCACTACACATACAGTCAGTATTAAATGTTGGCCGGACTGGAAGTGAATATCAATTTTGAAAGAGAAACGAAAAGATAAAAATATGGCTTTCATGCTAATAGCGGAGATCTAGTTGTCATAAAAAAAGAATGAAACAGTAATGAGTCATTGTTTGATTTGTATCTTTTGCTGCAGGTTTACTTTAATTGTATGTGCAGTCATCGCTTTGCTGTATCTGAAATGAGCCTGTCTTAAATAAATCCTGCTTTAAGCCAACACAGACAGGGGATCTTGCCCATGTGGTCTGTCAGCTGTCGACTGTCACCACTTAAAGTCCTCTCTCCAGCCACTTAATGTGCTCATTTGTGCTTCATCCATAATCGACTTGTAGCGCACTGTAAGCTTGAAATAAAGGCGTCTCAGAGGGCGACGTTGGCCTGATTCCAGTCAGAACACCAGTGTCAGAGGAACCGGGCTTTGAATCAGCGAGGGGTTTGTCATTAGCTGTAGTGAGCGATGCTGATTCCCAGGCAGGAAACAGTGTCTAATGGAATTGAGTGGTGACTGTGGCCCTGTGGGAGATTATGCCACAGTCTGTCCGTAATGAGAAGCGTAATGGCATGATTACAGCAGCACTTAATGACTCAGAAACGGCCACCAGTGTAAGTGTGTGGACCCCCTCTACTGTATATTCCTTCTCATTAGCCAAAGCCCTGAACAATTATTGTTGAATTTATAAGCATTCACAAGAATCTTTTGCTATCTGTTTCTGACTGTAAGTATTTGTTTGACCGTTACTCAATTTTCTGTCTTAAAGCCCAGTTATAGAGGATTTAGATTGGTGACATTTTCTAGCTAAATCAATTGATATCAATGTACTATAAGGAACGTCTGGAAAATCTATATTTGAGTGATGTTAAATGTGTTATTTACCTGGAGAAATCCTTTGGACGTACCATAAGGGAGAAGGGGCACACAAAATGACATTGGCTTATATTCACCATTCCATTCAATTCCGAACGCTAATGGATGGAAAGACAATTTGCATTTACATGGCATGCAGATCAACCTTGGTGAACTTTCACCAACAAAGTGGCAACCTGAACCAAAATCACTGAAAATCAACTTCTGTTGGGGATCACTTTGCTGAAGCCACTGACTCCAGCCTCCTCACTTTGTATAAGCACATTGGCACTGCACTAAATCAAAAAAGTACAGGCTAGGCAAGCTTAGGTGATCTAGAACACTAAGTCACAGAACCACTGCAAACTTCTGTACAAAAACGTGTACAGTCAGACAGTAGAGTGCTATAATAGCTACACAGGCTAAGCATATCAGCAAAAAATGCAGTCGATAGCCTGAGCCTATCAGATTAAAAAAATGTCTGGATGCCGAAGTGAACCATGCAGTACCAAAATACACAACTCAATGCATTGAATCAGACAGCTTTAACACACACACAAAAAAAACAAACTAATTTTTCTATAACAAATAACTTTCTTTAGTTTTGTTATTACTTTTGGTTTTCTTAAATGTCCATCATCATTATTAGGGATGAGTTTTGCCTCTAAGCGGCACAAATAAAGATACGTGTGTTATGACAGGTAAGATTAAGCACATATCGCCTTGTAAGTGTGGCAGCAGTTCTCCGGGGAAATCTACTTGACACTGCCTTAGGATTGTGCTCGGCTCAGCTAACAGGATTGGATGTTATGTCAAGCAAAGATGCAATTTTCATTAACCTCCAGCGGTGCCGTGATTTGACGGTGCCAACCCAGCAATTAGTTGATTGTGACTGATTGACAAAGCCACAGCTTTTCAACTCCGATGAAAGATGGGAGTCGGAGAACAACTGTATAATTGACACCTGGTTTGAGCCTTTCAGTACGCCCCTTAAACCTCCAATGCTCTTCTTCTGTTGTGAAGACAGACCTAACCTCGGATCAGATGAATAGAACTCTATATGTTGTGGAATCCAACTTTAAAACGTTTGTTAATTTCATTATTGTCCTATAATACTATTCAAATGGTAAATGAATAATGCAAGTAGTTTTTACCTGTTATGGTATTTTACATTATGAGATTGCTGACACATTTCTTTTTTATTTTAACTTATTGTAACAAATTAAAATCCCATACTTTAAGTCCTGTCAATGCTTTAAAAACAGCACTTCTGGGGTCTTTAATGACATGGTACTTTATACAAAATCTATTAAGTTTGCAACAAAGTTAGCCCTACAATTTAACCAATATCTATGCACCTTGTTTCCTGAATGATCACTTGTGTTATTTTTATTCAGTTTATTCAATGTTTTTGGTAATTTATTTGTTTTTCTTATTTAGATGTTTGTCTATAATGCCCTCTATTTCAATATATACAGTGTCAACATGGATGGAATTTGCCTTTTTCTGATGTTGTTGTTGAAACTGATGTTCAATAAAATAAATAAAAAGAAAGAAAAAGAGATCCATTCTTGTCTGCTTGCAACTTTAGTATCGTTCAGCCCCACAACTTCACATTCAATGCTGTACCTCCTTGGATCCTGCACAATACAGCCACCAAGTGTGAAATACATTAGATGAACAGCTTTCTTGAAATGAATAACAACTTTGTCCCACATTCCTGTCAGTCTTTCTTTTTCTGTTCTTGAATGTACCTTAGCATGCGACCAAAAGCGAGCTCCATCCAAAATGCTGTTATGCAGTCTAACACATAAAAATAAAGTTGTTCACATTCAAAGATATGATTGTGTACTAATAATAACTATGCTATTCAATATTTAGCATTTTCTATTAAAGCATTCATATGCTATAGAGTAAAATGAGTCTTATAACACACTATACTGTAAGCATACACAGCCTTGATTGCTAGTTGAATGATTGGGAAAATGGGGTATACATTATTCATACATTAATAGGTGACAGGTCTGGGAACAAAATACATGCTCTTTGAATTGCATGACAACAAGGGCCCCAATGACAGAGCTAAAAGCACTTTTTAGACCAGTTCTAGGAAAAGGGATAATGATTGGTTTGAAGGCTCTGGCAGAAGATATTTATCATGCTGATAAGCTTCATCAATGAGCTGAAATGTGGCGAGAAGTAGCTCATCAGACAAACCTGCTTGAGCTCTCCCTGGGCGGTCACTCTCTACTCAATGAACTCCTCAGTCAGAGGCAATTGAGTTTACGCATCACATGCAGCTTCAAGGGGATGCAGCGCCTAATGTGATCTGATTTGCATACGCGGTTGTGCAAGGTTTTCTCGCAACAAGAGAACGGGTCTAAAAATAGATCCTCTACCTTCCTCATTGAAAGAAAAGAACCTTCTTCAAAACCCAGTCCATTTGTATTCGAGACATTCAACGTTGCAAAAGGTTGTAGAGGAATCCAGGCTGACATTTGAATACACTGACTGCCTCTCAATTCTTTGCCGTGGCCTCTCTTCCAAGGCATTTCACCAGACTTTATATTGAGCTCAAGCACCTCTAACACGCACCTGATCGATATGTTATTGCAGAATTGTCAGGGACATATCTGCCATTTAGATTCAAGCCGGGCAGCATGAACTTCTTCCCCCCTACTGGGGTCTGGCCATGCAACAATTGCAATTCTCTGGCGGTGACATCATAGCTGTTTCTAATGATACAGGCTCATTCTCCAAAAGGTTGTCACCAGTATCACCTGGGCTGAGATTTGCTGCGGGGGCTTAAAAAACAAGGTTGCGGAGTTGGCATTCGCTCTCCCTGGGAACTGAAGAGTGAACGCAGCATTAAAAATCCTTTAATTTGTTAATTGCAGAAAACGATTTCCCAAGCCAATTATCCAAATGTCACGGTGAAACATTGCAAACTTTCCTCAAAGTGCCTGGTATCATGCCTCATGCATTGGTAATGGCAAAATGGGGAGTGTACATTTTGTATTTTTTCTTTCCCTCTCAGAGTTTAAAAATTGTTCAAGCTGCCTTCTCCATTTATCTTTAATGCCCTCCAATCCCCCGTTGTGTGTAGATTTCCAACAACTGTAGATCTGTCTGTATGAGCAGGAAAGCAAACATAATGGCATGCTGGGAGAAATTACACAGTGATGTAAAATGTAGTTGCTGCTGTTTGAAGCCATACTGGTGAATTTAATACATTTATTTAGTTTCTCTGAGACATTTCTACGTATTTCAATGCTTGCTATTAATCTGATACAAGTGCTGCTTTTTCCTGTGAGGTCCGTTATGACACTATTTGATCTTTTTTACAGTGTATCATTGCAAAATGTCGAAAAGCAGTTTCCAAAAGTGTTCAAAGTGAACAAGTTTGCATTTCTCTTTATACTGTCATTAGAAATTCTCCCAACAACTACACCATCCTCCCTTATTTTCATACTCTTGGTGTCAAGGGCTCCTGAGTCATATTAGCTTGTCAAGAAAAAGCCGTTTGATCTATCTCCTCGGTTTTAAAATAAACAATTCTGAGACAGTTTCAGGTTGGGAGAGAGAATGCTCCTAAATCAGCAATAAGGCGATGTGCAGTGTTGCTGTGCACAGACAGATTGACTCAGATTGGGGAAAACATGTCTCATTTTTGATTGGCATCATCAAAAAAAACGTAAAGGTATATTTTTCCTTCTACTGCAGCCCCTGAAATCTTTTTTATATACACTGTGTGGGCTCCCTCCCCTCTGCTGCAGGTCAAACTAATTCTACATTTGTTATATTTGAGGAAATTGCTGCCGGATTGGAGGTAAAGTGCTTGTAGCAGGAGATCAGGGATGTGATCCTGGGGGCCGAAGGTAGAGTTTGAATACAAAGGAGATTGTGGCGTTGTGTTGACTCAAATTTGAGGTTTTATTTTTTGTCCCATTAATCCCCAATGCCGATAACCTCTGATATGAGGCAACTGCAGCCTCCTTATCGAGGGCTTTGTAGATATTAATCTTCACAATGCCTGTTGGATTTGTTGTCAAATAAAAGAGAGCAACAGGGTACGTTAAACAAACATCTCTGCAAAGTCTGAAATTGGAAAAACTATGGCACAGAACAGATGATCTTTTGTTCTAGGTATAGTCCTGCCTGCTGTTTATAATGCAATAATCATGTACGATCAGTGGTGATTTTGTCTTTGTACTCTGCTGAAGAGGCCCTATTATGTTCACTTTCAGCTTGATTTTTGTATTATGTCCCTTTACTGTGACACGTTTACATCGTAATGTTCAAAAAGTATGTTTTTCATACTGCCTGTGCCTCAGCTTTTTTACCCTCTGTCTTAAACCAGAGCACAATCTGCGCTGATTGGTTAGCTGATCGGCTGTGGTGTGATGGGCTTAGAAAAGTCCCGTCCCTTAGCCTAACCCGTACAATGTGTTTGAGCGCTAGCCAATGGAATCGCAAGTGTTACTTGGTGATGTCACTATGTTACAGAAGTAAAGGACGTGTGTTGGAGAGGAAACATCTCCTTTGCAGACAATTTCCCTGCACAAAAAACAAAATACATCACACCAAAGGAAAGGGACAACCCCAAAAAGCATAATAGGGCCCCTTTAACTTTCTACACTGTATTCTTATTCTATCTGAAACATATTTATATTTTTTTCAAGAGTGCTTTTCACCATTATATTCAATGCTGGTAGGTAAAACTCAACAAGAAGCAGATGGTTAGGAAGAGCATGTAGTTAATTATACTACATCAACTTTGCATTTCTGAAGAAAAACTGTGGAACGCAGGCAGTGTGCAGCAATTCATATACTTCTCAACCTCAGAGCTCTTGCTTTCTCTCTTCTTTTTGCTCCACCATCTGTAATGAGCTAAGCAGGGGAGTGTAAGCAGCTTCTTAGATAATGAGGCACAATTCGCCAGGGAGTCAAGCTGGGCCCACAACTTTAACATACCATTTTTTCATCCTGAAAATGAAAGCAATCAGAATGGAGAGACTGAGCAGAAAGACGCCGGCAGCTCGAGTGTCAAGACCATCCTCCTATCCCTGTTCGGCTCCACCATCTGAAAACGTGAATAAGAAAAATGACTTGATAGCGAAAATACTTATAGCTATTGCCGTACTGACAGATACAAATGCTTTTGAGTTTGGCAGAGTCTACCGGATTTAAAGCAAAAGTGCTCTAACAGGCCTAAAAACCACAAGGCATCTATTTCATTACATGCTTTATTGTGTAACAATAGTCACATTTGTGAGACTTTAACTTTTCAATAAGCATTAAATGCATTTTGAAAAGTCCCAAAGCTGCGATGCATTGCAGGAACATAAATGCTATGGTTTATTTTGTGGTTGGAGATGGTGGCTTGGTATTCTACCTCAGCACTGGGAGAGGAGACCTCTTCAGCTTTTCGTGGAGGATATCTCCATAATGGCCTCATTATTCAACTGTGAGCCCAGGCACACTCAGGCTGAAGTAATGAGCCCTCACTAGTTGCTGAGTATCACCTTTTTGCAAGAGGTTGCATGGAGAATGCATCCTGATTAGAAGTGTTGTTCAGCCATTTTGTAGCAGAAATGCAGTAAAGGTCATAATCTTCATTTTCATCTGTTTCCTTCCCATTTAAATCAGGACCAGGTGATTTAGGAACAATTGTTGCACATTTTCCAAGTTAGCATCTGCAATGCACTGTTAATATTTCAAACCATGGTTCACCATACATACAGCTGAATGTCTTAAACTTCATTATGAAAAGCACTTACAGTTGTTGGTTTGTTCACACTGTGATCAGACAGATCGTAGCCAGGGAAGTTGAAAAAGTTCTGTTGTATATGTGTTCTCTCACTTTTATTTTACAGTGTTATCGCATGATTCCTTCCGATATATTTGCAGATCTGCTGTAAGCTAAGCAATATAAGATAGCGTAACTAACCTAATCATATCGAATACACTGAAAAATTACAATCACAAGTATGAACAAACTTACTGCAACAGTTGGCCAACTTCATAATCCCCAAACTCCAACAATCACTCCAGTCCATGCTTTGTGCATCACTTTTTAGAGTCCCTCTTTCCTAATGTAAAAGTAGGTCACCTTATTAGATACACTTGTTACTTCTCTACATTTGACCGCAACTTATGATGTTTTAGGATTGCTACATGTATTGTTGTAAAGTCAAATGTTTCAATATAAAGAATATATAAAGCAATTCAAATCAACTCTACCACACTTGAGACAGTAGCTAACAAACCAATGTAGGAACACTGTTTTATGTCCATTAGTGTTGAAATCTTAAGGTCATTAAACTTTGCATCTTAATTAAAGTAATTTTTAGGTTCAGGTTGAGGTCAGGTGACAACATAGGCCGCCATGGTATTATCAATAAACAGTTTAATTAGAAATAGTTCAGTAATCATAGATGGTAACAACAAGTTCCCCTGCTGGTTAATGTCAAGATATTGTTACATTGAGAAATATTTCATATACATTTCAAATGTTTGTTGAAAAGTAGACACAACACATGCAATTTAATATCAGATGGATTTGAAGCGCAATGTTATTCATAACATACAAATATATTTATGGTAGTGTTACATTAATATATGGTGTATTGTTTCAGATAAAATTGCCCAACCATGATTCATATATTTCAATTATGATCAGCTATTGGGTACCACTATAATGAAGCATGCTTCGATTAAAGGCTTAGAAGTTGAAACTAATGGCTTTATGCTGATGTAAAATGGATTTTAGAAGTAAATAATTTGGGCTCCTTCTGGTTTTGAAAAGCACAGAAAATAGAAACAAAAAAATACCTACTGACATTATGTAACCAGAAATCATACATCTTCATAATGATATTTTTTATTTCAGTTCAATGGATTCCAGAGTTAGCTAAGATTTAGACTTCAAAGTTTCAATCCACGCTACAAATGAGCAAACTAGAGAACTAAATATCTGGTTGTTTACTTTAAGGAATTAAGAAGAGCCATTATCAGTAAATTTGCAGACACTGACACTGAATTCATTGCATCTGGGCCATGACCAAGATGGCAGCAGCCTGCCTGCTAATGTGACGCACAGCTTAAACTGCATCACAGTTTAATTAATGATCATGGTTCTGTCTTTCGGCTTTGTTTAATCCTCAAGAGAATGTCACACACTGTTACACTTCCCACATGACAGGAGATGCTCAAGTCATCTCACATTACATTTTCCCCCCTTTTGTATGACTTGAAGTGCCAGGAATTTGCATAAGCTGCTCTTGTGTAAGCATTCATTAGCACTTTTCCCTCTGTGTGTTTCAGTGTTTGGAGACCTAGTTGTCTGAAATCTTCAGTCCCAGCCTACCACCTGTGTCCCAGTATCGCAGGAACATGACAGATAGCACTGCTGTCAGACCCCAGGGCCCTCTCTATCCATGAAAGATACCCTAACACAGGCTCGTGATTGTAGTGCCTCAGGTTACCACCACATACCTAGGGGGATCCTAATTAGCCTGTGGTTGGAAAATGCTCCAGCAGAATGTATGTTAGGGCACTGGTCCCATTTGTTTTCTCAAGTACACACCATTAATGCAACTATAACTCTACATCACTTAGTATGTGCTCAGATTTTTCAAGGTCATATATGTTTGGATGTATTCCTGGGGCGAAACTGTATGTGATACCAGTCGCGTGTTTATGTTAATAATGTGTTGAGCCAGTGTCTCAAAGGGCAATACAAAACTACAAGATCAACGGTTCATGACCTACCTCAAGCCATTTAAGAAAACACAGAAGTAAGAAAAAAAAGCAGCACGCACAGGAAATAAAATCGAGGAACCTCAGGAGAGGGAACCTGGAGTCAGCCGGCTTGGTGTGAAGTAGAAGTCATGGGATGATAAAACGGTGTCTTACATGTTTTTTTCTTGTCTGAGAAAAAGGTCCAGTAAATAGTCCACCGGGGTGGATCCAGTGAAAATGTCCGAAGCCTTTCAAGTCCAAGGGCTCAATAGGCCACAATACAAAAGATATGTTTTACAGTTTTTGAAGGATATAAAAGATATAAATAATGTACAGTGTTTTGTTCCAATAATCAAAAGCATATGAATCCTGGCACATCCCTTTGCACAAACAGAGGGCCAAGTGGAATAACACCCTACTGTTGGTGGCACTTTGAACAAAGGACAACACGTACTCTTTTAGCTAAATGTAATTTAATTTGAACTAATTACATCATCAGTCAACAGTTGCAAAACGGTAAAAAGATTTGCTTCTAATCGATGAAAAAATGTGCTTTTCGACAGCAAATACATTTTGAGTTTCTATTGTTGGGACTGGGTATTACTCTATGGCCTGAACAATTGCACTGACAGGAAGAACTTGGTCTTCCCCAACTACTTGGCCAAAGTAAGTCATGGTCAACTTCACAAATTTACACTCACGAACCTTGTCTCCGCAAAACATATGAACAGTTCCAGTAGACATTCTTGGTGGGTTTCATAGGTGTCTGAGTTAACTACTTTTTTATTTCCAAATAAACCGCACTCCCTTACAAGTCTTCATTAGTAGCTGGAGAGTAGCTTGTATTTTCGATAAAGCCATCACAGTGTAGGCGTAAAGACCCTTGGTCAAACTGGAATGCCAAATATGTAAATTAACAGTGAAAGTACATTGGTTTTATAGCTTGAAATAATCTGAAAAAGCAACATATATGTTTTAAGGAAACATAGTATAGAGTCAACAAACCAATTTATGAGATTTTTACACTGCAGCTTGTACAAAACCTTTAAAACAACAGGTTGAGCACAAACACACACTGTCACATACACTTAACAATGCAGCGCATCATTTATTGTAGATTAATCCTTGTTCCATACAGTGTCAGGACATTTACACTATCTTGTTTCATTGTCATTAAAGAGAAGATATTAAAGAGCATGGCAGTTATTGCGACGAGTGAGAGCAAAAGGTCACAGGCAGAGAAAGCAAATGGAGATAGCTTGAGAAAACATTTTTTTTTTTTTACCTTCGCCAGTTGAAAGCAACGATGACAGGAATACAAAAGGTGAAAACAGATAAATAGACCAAAATGTTCCATGTTAGATTTGAACACCTTGGGGCTTCGGTAACAATATGATGTTAGACAGTGTTGCAGGAAAACAGCAGGTTAAAAATGGAGAAAACAGACGGAGTGTGAACATGCTGTATTACAGAAATAGAGAAACAGGTTCACTGGAATAAAGACGGAGAGGTGTAGAGATGGAGGCTTCCTATGTTAATGAACCCTACAGCGTCGACATTCCCCTCCATGCTGCCGCCTCTAGCCTCTGCCCTTGCTGTCAAGACCATGTCCAGACTTTACAGAGCAATGGTAACAGCTGTAGCAAAGCCCACTTTGAAGTCCGGAGTGCAGCAACAGGGTAGATAATGACCCCGCCATTCTCCTCCCACTGCCCTGTCTGCGTCCCATAGTCTCTGTGCCGGACAGAAATGGAGGACTAATGAGCATACTTTCCTGAACAACTTTAACTGAAGGCACAAGCATTAATTCTTGATCCACTTCTTTCATAGTGCTCAGTCTTCCAACAGAGCGTGGATGATTCAGGGTGAAGGAGAGCCACTAATGCATGTTTCAACAAAAAAAAATAAAGTGGATGAGACAGGACACAGAGATGGTAAAAAGATCTGTATCTTTGCTGAGCAGCCTGACAGAGAGCAAGAGAGACAGGCCTGAGAAGAACAAATGAAGGCTGGATTTATTGATATCAAGGTAAATAACCTTCTGTCTCATTCCCTAACAGTTGGTACGGGGTGTTCGTCCTTTATTTGGCGTGATTAATTAATGTTTACTTGCTTAAAATCCCAATGCAGGAGGAGCCTAAGGAAATAAGTTGAATGCTTTTTCATTTAGGCTGTCAAGTTACAAAGAGGAGAGGTAATCCAAATCAACTCTGCCAAGGACAGCTGCTTCATCACAATTATAACGAGGCGCCCGCGTGCTGCATCCATACTCACGGCACTCCAAACGTGTCGGGGCTAATAAATGTGTAGTTCCTCCTGCCAGCGGCCTCCCTTTTTTCTCAAGGAGATGTTTGATGTTACCTAAAGTTCCCGCCGATGTTCCATTAGCGAGATCAGCTTCAATATGGCAAACTCGAACCCTCATAGTGAAATGATTCCCCATAAGAAAAGCTTCGATGAGATGTGTGAAAAGGGAAAAATCAAGTTATTGGTGTCAGAGTCGCGCCTAAATGGTGACAGATAACAGCAATTTATGTAGGTTGAGACTGAGCTCATTTTTACTCCCATTTCCTGCGGGTGAGAATAACACAATTACTGCCTCCACCACACAGGCAACAATAATGTCATGCTTCTTTTCCCGCAGTTTTACTGTCTGGAATGTAAGCATATCTTCAAACAACAGGTTATCTACATTATCCTGTGGCTTACTTCCACATGTTTGAGTCTGTTTTATCCGTGTGAGGTTTTTTTCTTCTGTTCATCTGATGATGAATGGTCTGTTTTTGCCCTGAGAGATCTTTACCTGCAAGACACTGTATATCACATCAAAAGCAAACAAAACACAAATGCGCTATCAACTCTGCTAGGAATTGTACCAAAGGGTCCATACATCATGCTATTTTAAGGCACACACATATCAGAGAGAACAAATAAAACGGAGTCCCGAGGGAGGAAACAGTATGAAATGTCTCCAAACAGCAACAGCTTTCATGCTCACAGTAACCATTGTTTATTGTCTGCCCAGCATAGATTAACAAAGCCTATTCCTTTTAAATTAATTGTGGGGTTATGATCTTTTGTGCGAGATGTCATAGGAACTTTGTACTTATGTATGCTCTTGATAGGAACAAACTTCCTGACTTTTTCCTGAACAGCTTCAACTTTCACACAATTCACAAAAATCACAATGCTGTTGAGTAGGTAAGATATACATTTCTACATACATATCACACTATTCAAAACAGTAATTGTAATAAACAAATAAAAACAAAAAGCCATCGATTGTTCTACTTCATTGATTATCCGAACAAATGCAACCATTCTATGAGAAATTTGGTGTCACTTTCTAAAAACGATGTAATGAATTCTATGCAGCCATTGCTCGATAATGAACCGCTGTCTGTATACAAGTAGTTCAACACGGAGGAAACGACCCTCTGATGACTGTCTAGTAGAATAATGATGTCTGTCTGGAAAATGAAAGGTTACTATTACATAATCATGGGGTTTAATTTTTGTGATATTTGTTATAAAGCAGACCAGACCGAGTCCTTCTATTTCTCCACACCCCGTCTAGAAAAAATTATTTGGCATCAGACACTTTTGTGTATTTTGACTTTTTTCAAAATCTGCCACACAAACCTGTTTAAAGTGACAGGAGGAAATGAAATGTGACCAAGCGTAAACAACACCAGCAGCAGCCCTGGGGTGCTGTTTGGAAATATTTATCAAATATATATAATTCATAATATTTTACCCATTATCGCCATTAGCATTTCACACAGAGTAAAGCTGAGACCTGTGAGAAAATGTTAGTTTTGTTTAAGGAAAAGTAAAAATTCTGATAAAGATTCTAGGACAAGGTTAAAGAAACACCAATGTTAAAAAAAAAATCTTCCTCATGTGGAAAGTATGTTATGTGCCAAATGTCAGTCGATCAAAAGTTGTCGAGTCTTTTCAGGCAAAACCACTAATGCCAATGTCATTGTGGTGCTGGTAGACACATCTGGGAATTACCATATTCATTATAAGGATTCTACCTCTTTTCATCATGAATATTCATACCAATATTTGTTTTCATCTGTTGGGCATTATGGATGTCTATCAAATTTCATGCCAATCTATCAAATAATCATTAAGACATGCACTCGCAACCACAAATGTGAAGCTTGTTCTGATGATAATGTAAAAGTCTGGGAATCACCAAAGTCATTGATACTATTCTTTTTCTGTTTATTATATTTGCACCAAAAATGGTATCGCACTACAACCAATATTAATTAACACGTAAGTAAATACAAAATGTCAACGTCATGGTGGCGATTGGGTCAGACGTCCACCAAATTTGATGGCAATCCATCAAATAGTGAACCTTATTGTAAAGCCAATGGAAAAGTCTGGAATAAGTCAAAGTATTTATGAGGATTTATCTTCTTTCCACAATTAATATATGTTCATCAATTTGTATTGTCATCTATCCAATATTGAGAGAGATATGTCACTAAAAATAAAAAATCTCAACCTCATGGTGGCCATTGAGAAAAAGAAAAGGCGATCACTAGGGCAGGAGGCTTCATCTAGTGCGTACCATGAATGTATCTATCAAATCTACTGGCAATCCAGCAAATGGTTAATAGATTCATTGTTAGGTTTCTTTCTAACATGGCACCAAATGGTATTGCAATCCATCCAATATTTTATAAAACATGCCAGTAAAAATGTAAGTGATGACCCTCATTGTGGCGTTAGATGAAAAGGTAGGGCTTCACCAAAGTGAGGGGCTTAATGTTCCTGGGACCATGGATGTTTCTAGAAAATGTCATGGCAATTTATCAACTGCTTGTTTAGATATTTCAGTCTGACCAAAAGTATTTTATTGAACCAAAGAGAGACATTGCTATCTCTAGAGCCGCGTGTTAGCTAGTTAAAAAACAAATTGCCTTTGAGGTTATGTAATGTCAATCAGAAGACCCTGGGTTAAGCACATGTGTAGGCATTCATTCCTCTCAAGTCTCCTTGAGCAACACACAAAATCCCTATCAGCTCTGGCAGCAAATGCACTCTCACCTTCCTTTGCAATATATGGTGAAAAGAGAATTTCCCTAAGGGGATCGATGAAGTATCACATTGCTATTATCATCCTTGCACAGTCCCTGAACACAATAAAGGTGACTCGCAGCCTGAGGGAGCATTTCTGACGAACGTTCAGATGCTTCTCAAACATCATCCTTGCTGGTCTTTGAGTATTTTAATTTGTTGACGTGTAATTTGACAGACTGTAAATGTGCCCCTCGGTGGCTGGAGCTGTGTCCCTCTGGAGAGGCCTTCTGCTCTAGTGTCTCAGCACTGCTCAACATATGTGGCAATAGATCAAGCACCTGTTTCTGCCCGTCACATCTGCACTCAGACCTCTGTGGCTCTTATCTGTCGGACAGTTACAGATGACCATGCATCCGGCGGCCGATGCAGATGATGAACGAGTCCTCTCTGTGCGTTACTTTCTCCCTCTTCCAGTCTTCACATGAGTTATTATTAAACCACAGCTTCTCTACAGCCTGTTCAATGGTTGAGAACATTCTGCTCTCATTAAACAAACCAAGTAGCATCGCACACATTTCCAACTCTCGCTTCATTTCCTACACTTTCTTCTCCTTCTCACACTCGTCTTTGTCATAGTTTTTCATGTTCTCTTTTCATTAGCCCTGACATCTATAAAGGGAAAGCTGGGCTTGGGATCTTCAGAGCTGGCACAGCACCACGTTGCTGTCTTGACAAGAACTCAGTGAGGAGAGCACAGGGAGAATCATTTACTCATTCTGTTTGCAGCAAAGGGGATGGGCTCCATGCTCTTGCTCCCTTTGATTGTAATCCTATCTAGGCCAGCACAAGACACAGGAGACTTCATTCCCTGAATCTTCGTTTGCATGGATAAACCAGAGATAGGAACCAATGGTATAGAATGTTTTTGCCTTACAGCAACTTTTGCTCCTATACAAAAACTTCACACAGATAAAAGCTTTCATTGTTATTTTGTCGTTGCTGTAGGGTATGATAATGTCGTAAACAAGTATGCTTCCAAAAATCTTTAAATAAGTGATGTGCATAACTTGTTCCACTAGTGATGTTTCTTCACAAATGCACCTGAAGAAACGGAAAAATACACTGTTATGCACTCTGTTCATAGAGTAACGACTCATATCTACACAGATGCTCCATAAAGCCAAGGCGAAATAACAACTTTGCATTCTCACCCAGGGAGACAGAGTTTTGAAATTAGTTTCAGTAGGACAATTTTGCCTAAATCCGCTATTGTATATTTGATTTAATTTCTTTGTGGTTTCTTCGATTTCAATCAAAACCAAAACCATGGCAGTGTGAAATGAAACTATGAATTATTCATAAATATATACTTAAAGATCACAAAAGGCTTCCGTGGCTGCCGACCTGTGTAGTTGGAAGAATAACCATTCCTCTCGCCACCAGCATGAGAGCCTGTACATGAGCCATACCTCTATGTAGTTTAATTTAAAGTCAGGTTTCCCGCAAAAAGCCACAGAAGTCCAAATATTTTCAACACACCTGTCGCCGCAGTCGATGCCACAACATGTCTCGGGTTGCTTAAGCGTGGAGTCCTCAGAGACTTTGTTGAAATATTCGTGCAGCTTCTTCCTTCACTCTACAGTCAAAAAGTAATGAAGAGAAGTTGCATGCAAGTCAATCTAGCGCACAGCAGGCGAGCATGATCATTCAAGCGTGTTTTCATCATGCATATGCAGCCCTCATACATTCTCTCCGCGCTCTCATGTTGGGGAAGTGTCTTCATGAGTGATGAGATGAAACGTAATATGACATGACTGTTCTTTACAGTTTGCCCTACTTAGCATTACAATAGACATCATTTATATAACATTCTAAAAAGCTGACATAATATAATTCACCTTCATAGTCAAATTGCTAGAGAAACATTATCATGCTTTTTATGACGTCAGCAATGTAGGTCCAAAGTAACAATACATTTTATAATGAGTAATATTGTTTGTCATGTGCTGGTCAATGTTGGTATTCTGGGCTTATTTCATAACATGTCTTCTATAAGACTTAACGAAAGAAAACACTCAAAATACACTTATAAGTGTTTGTTTGCTAAGTAGATGACTCTTTAGCATAAGTTTACTATATTAGTGCATCTTCAGCATATTAGGAAATTAATGTCTGCAACACACTGATAAATCCACATGTTCTTTTTATGAAAATATAAAAGGTTGCCCAATATGCAGAGTATTTTTTTGCCGTCGTTAATCCTTATAAGAACTTTAATGGCCACACAATATTTAATGTCTATCCAGCCTAACAATTGATCCACAATGTTTGCAAACATATTTGGATACCTACTCTACTTCAAAATGTCCAAATGGGTCCAACAGTGCATTTGAAACATGCTCACAAACTCATTACCCTTGTGAGTGACAGCCTGCGGAAATAAAGACAGGAGAAATAAAAGAAAGATGAAAGCTATGGAGTGTCTTCGATGCATTTCAGAGGGCATTTGAGGCAGTAGATGGAAGTTGAGTTGTGAGAGCTATTAGGATTGCTTGGAATAAAGAGATGAGGAAAACAGCTCAATAACATATTGACATGATCCTTTAATGTGTGTGAGTGCACACAAGTGCTGCAGCTGGGGTTCATGCTCCCTGCAGTGGCTCCTGTTGAGTTTCTGAGCAGTCTTAGTTTCAAATACTTTCCACATTATAGATGAAAACTTTTAGAACTTGAATTTGTTTTACTATATTGTGTTGTCATGTTTGTGTCCTATAGCAAAACAAATACTAACTTATAACTAGTGGACAACTTGAGTGTGAAAGAAGAATCTTTCATAGTAATAAAACTTGTAGACGTTCATAGTGTTTTTTGGCCATTCACTATGAAACATGGACGTATATGTGATCTTCATATTTTGGTGTCAGTTGTTTGTTGTTGTTGAGTTGTTGTCAAGCTCTATTTCATTTCCGCTTAAGTATGTTAGATGTTGCACTGTTTCCGGGGCCTGGGACTCGCCATTTTCAATACCAATAACTGCATTGTCGATTTAGTGCATATGAGAATAAAACATTTGAATCTTAAATCTTTGAATCCTGAATCATCACCATTTTTGCAGTGGCCTAATCCACCTTACTCTGGGCCAATGCAAAAAATGGACAGAGGTCATTGATGTTTGGAGTTAGGCAGGCCCGAAAGACGCAGCAGGACAGACAGCTAGCTGCTAGCAACCGGTGACGACACCCACCTGTTACTCAATGCAGCAACACCCTTAAGTATGCATACCTTTAAGACTTAATCATATAAACGGGTGAGAAATATCAACAAATCTCCAACAGTACAATTGTTATCAACTGGGAAATTAACTATAGAGACCAATATGAATATGTTTACTTCTTGCTATTAATTTGGTATTTCAACATGAAGGACAATGGTTGTCGACTGACTTTTGGAGCCAGTCTCAAGTAGCCATTCATAGAACTGCACCTTTTGAGTTTGAAATAACCCGGGTAGATTTTACAAATAAGGAAAGTTGTGTTTGTTAGCAGGTGTGTTCGTTTTTCACCTGTTCGGTGGCTGCTGTTCCACTAATGAGCATGTTTAGTCCTAGTGAGTTTTTTACCAACAACAAAAATGTGCTTAATGCTGTCTTAGTTTTATGCTGCACATCTGTTTTATACAGTTTTACATTATACAGTTGATCATTCGTAGAGATCACTCCTGCCCCGTAGGAGTGTGTTCTTATGTGCGACGATCATAAAAGGGATTGCATTTGTAGGGCAGCCATTAGCAATAGCTCTCTCATAAATGACCTGACATGGGTAAGATTTTCTAGTGCATGAAAAACAAGTCAAGAGGGGGTTCAGAAGATTCTCTCCGACCACTTCAATGGCAATATGTTGATAAAAGCAACGATACGTTACCTACCACAGTACTAACACTTTGTTTTTACCTTGGCAATTATGTGGTGATGCCAACAAAAAGCTCTCTACCAGCGTGATCATCGCTGAATTGAACAACACATTTAAGGAGAAATCAAGGTGACGGTTAATTCTGACTTGTCATGACTACAACTTAAGCTGAGTAAATGTATACTTGAGATGCAGTAATTGCTGCCTACCTTTCCAGAACTACCTATTTAGTTATAATTGGCTATTGTAAAAAGACCTTGGTTGAAGGACAGTAAAAGCTGTTGATTGCATGGAAGAATTTAAATGAAGTTGGGGACAATTAAATATAATCAGGAGCCGTTTATCAGCTGCAGCGCTGCTCTGCCTCTTTCAGACATTTATCTCCTCTTCTGTCTCAAAACTCCTTCAAGTGTTTTTCTTCCTTCTCATCTTCTTTTGTCTGTGTTAGTTTTCCAATATGAAGAATTTAATCAGCACCAGCGCTTCTGTAATGTAGTTTTACTAAATGACCAGTCCTCCCTCTAATGAATGGAAAAAGTCACACATTTAACAGTATATATTGACTTTATCACTTATATCTATTACATTACAGTACAAGCAAAAATGTACATCGATAGCGTCATAGAGATGCAAGTGGTAAATGTGTCCAATTTATGCTACAAAAACTCCTTGATGAGTAGAATAAATCAAAAGCTCATCATGCACAGAGACTGAACACTGCACTGAGCTGGGAAATGAGTTGGGCTGTTTGCTTACGTGCTGCATTTACAGTGTAACAATTAGCGGGGAAAAAAACATCTGCAGTCGACACACCAACTGCCTCTTTTTCAGACATAATATGTCCTTGTTTATTTCACCTTGGAGGTGACTGCTCATCAATATTTCTACATTCAAAAAAAGAATATGACACCTGATAGCCATATCTGTGAATTGTTTGGCGGGATTAGCTTGTAAATTAATAATGATATACATTCATCATAATAATAGAAACGATGTGCATCGAGAGCGGTTTGCATGTTTTATCACAGGGAAGGGTGTGTTTACTTCCTTTTCCACATATTCTACATTCTACAAGACTTCTGAGCGGACTATACTTTATGAACAAATGCTAAAAGAAAAGGGTCCAGAATAGCTTTATTATGGAAAAAATGTTTTTATATGGCACCGTTATAGTGCACTGATTTCAAACAGCCTTACAAAAAATCTTATAAGGTCAAATAAATGGTATTTTTAGAGCAACCAGCTAGAGACACCTATTGAAATCTCGTAATATACATAAAATAATCGTTAAAGGTTACAACTCTTGATAGGAGGCACTTTTAAATGACACAAAAATAGTTATACCACTGCACAAAAATGGTTTATCTGTTATATGTTGACTTCAATAACAAATGTTTGAGGGGTTGATTTTGGATAAAAAACTATAATGTCAAATTTCTCCTTAACCCTGTAAAGCCCAAATATAGAAAAACATTAGCAATTTGTTTTTTGTTGACCTTTCAGTTGTTGTTGTAGGAGGCCTCTGATGCACCGTGTGTCTCTCTCCCAATACATACGGACTCCAGACATTTGCACTAGGCCTATATTCAGGTACATGCCAATCAGTTTCTCAATTTCTTTTGTATTTGTGTAGATGGATGTTCCATTATTTTGGAAGCTGTACTCGTTAGTGCTGGTTGCCAAAGCCTGGACCATGTCTTCTGACACAAACTTCTTGAAGAACTCCAGTGGTGTGTGGAGAGAAATGACATCATCTGTGATATCTGGACCAGAGAATTCAGTATTGGGATTGATAACATCTTTTTTCAGCCAGCGATACCTGTCACGGGGCTCGGTGGGTTTATTTGGTTGGGGCTCGATTTCCACATAATCACTGACTGGATGGTCATTGGTGGGTTGTTTTCATAAAAATGTGATATATGATTAGAAATGTAACTATCTCACCATATTCAAATGCTAACAAATAAATAAAATCAACATATTTCCCCAATAAAAACTGTATTCCGTTACTTCCTAGTATAATTCCTATACTGCCTTACAAATGTTCTGTGCCATAATGACATGCATCTTTAATCTGGCGTAAGAGGAGTGAAGAGCTCTGGGTAGAGGGAAATCAGCATTTAAAAGAAGATGCCATTATTGTTGCTGAAGACAGGAAATGGAGCTCAAGAGAAATTAAGAGCACCTGGCTTTCCACGTCTTCCAAGTGGGCTAAATTGCCCTTTTTTTTATATATAAGATTGAGGCTTATTGTAGGCAATTGCATTGTAAATGCTGCATGATATTGTTACAAGACAATTGGGTCTGAGCTTAATCCGGGGAAGGTTATCGGGCTAGCCGAAACTCACCAGTTCCATTTTGAATATTAATCATTCTGATTATTTCTCAACACACAAAGAGTTCAGGTTGAAAATGAGGTGATGTTGGGGTTTTCCTCTTATTAGCCAAGGAGAAAAGATTTCTGCTCTGCTTTAAAAAAAATCCTTTCTCTCTTGGTGAACCTGTGGGAACGTCTGGACCATGAAAATTGAGCAACAACAATGGTCCTGCTGCCAAAAGCCCACATTTGTTCGGCGTCACATCATTGAGCTGGTGATTTCAGTCCATCTGTTCTCCACACAGCCCAATATTCAAGCTAATCACCACAGCGGCTATCATCAACGTTGCTCAATCTGGGATTGCTGATCTGCAAAACTCCACACAAAAGGCAAAATCAAAAACTATGTTTCACTCCAATGGTGTGGATGGGGGGACAAGGCTAAAGAAAACAGCAGCAGAGCAATTTCTCTGGGTTCTAATTATGCCTCCTTTCTCCCTGTTTGTTGGACAAACAGCACAAGCAGATTGGGTATTATTGCATTTTTATGAAGGCAAATGAATATGCTCACATTTCAATATTCACGAATTGAGAAAGGCATATTGTGAATTTCATCCCATAATCCACAAGCACATATAATACATGGTCACAGTATTTGCCACATGCAAAGTTACATAAGGTTTTGAGATGAGCAAATATCACTGCTAGGGACGGATGTTAAATGGAAATGTGACTCTGCATTCATTTGAATTTAAAATGTATCTTTGTGTGCAGCTGGTGTATTTCATCCATAAAACGGAAATTTAAGAGGGTATTGCTGTAGAAAGAGTTTAATTAATTGACTTGAAAGACAATGCATTACCTTTCCGAGAACCAGCACCTTATCGTGGTGGAGAGGTTTGTGTGCCCCGATGAACCTGGGGGCTGTGTTGTCAGGAACCTTGTGTTCCTGGTAGGGTCTCCCATGGCAAATTGGTCTCAGGTAAGGGGCCAGACTAAGATTGGTTCAAAAAGACTCCATGAATAACACAATTGGAAGCGAGGATACCCGGCCCGGAGGAAGCCCGGGGTCCCCTTCTGGAGCCAGGCCCAGAAGGAGGACTCGTCAGCGTGCATCTGGTGGCCGGGCTTGCCACGGAGCCCGGCCGGGCACAGCCCGAAAAAGCAACGTGGGCAACACCTCCGCTTCTCCGTCCCGCGGGCCCACCACCTACGGGAAACAACGATGGGGTCGGGTGCGCAGCCAGAAGGGTGGCAGTGAAAGCAGAGGGTCTTGACGGACCAGACTCAGGCGACAGAAGCTGGCTTTGGGGACGTGGAATGTCACATCTCTGGGGGGGAAGGAGCCGGAGCTTGTGCGGGAGGTGGAGCGTTACCAGTTGGATCTGGTGGGGCTCACCTCTACGCACAGCGTCGGCTCTGGAACCTTACTTCTGGATAAGGGTTGGACTCTATCCTTCTCCGGAGTTGCCCAAGGTGTGAGGTGCCGAGCGGGCGTGGGGATACTCACAAGCCCCCGGTTGAGTGCCGCTTTGTTGGAGTTTACCCCAGTGGACGAGAGGGTCGCCTCCCTATGCCTGCAGGTCATGGGGGGGAAAACTCTGACTGTTGTGTGTGCTTATGCACCAAACAGCAGTTCAGAGTATTCGGCCTTCTTGGAGACCCTGAAAGAAGTCCTGTATGGGGCTCCTGAAGGGGACTCCTTAGTATTGCTGGGAGACTTCAACGCACACGTGGGCAATGATGGAGACACTTGGAGGGACGTGATTGGGAGGAACGGCCCCCTTGATCTGAACCGGTGTGGTGGTTTGCTACTGGACTTCTGTGCTAGTCATGGATTGGCCATAACAAACACCATGTTCGAACATAAGGATGCTCATAAGTGTACGTGCTATCAGAGCACCCTAGGCAGAAGGTCCATGATCGATTTTGTTATCGTATCATCGGACCTGAGGCCGCATGTTTTGGACACTCGGGTGAAGAGAGGGGCGGAGTTGTCAACTGATCACCATCTGGTGGTGAGTTGGGTCGAGTGGCGGGGGAAGCCTCTGGACAGACCTGGTAAGCCCAAACGTGTAGTGCGGGTGAACTGGGAACGTCTGGAGGAGTCCCATGTCCAGGAGGCCTTCAACTCACACCTCCGGCGGAGCTTTTCAGGCATCCCTGTGGAGGCTGGGGACATTGAACCTGAGTGGGCGGTGTTCTAAGCCTCTATTGCCGAAGCTGCGGCATGGAGCTGTGGTCTCAAGGTCTTAGGTGCCTCAAGGGGCAGTATCCCTCGAACCTCATGGTGGACACCGGTGGTCAGGGAAGCCGTCTGACTGAAGAAGGAGGCCTTCTGGGATATGTTATCCCTGGGTACTCCTGACGCAGTTGCAAGGTATCGACAGGACAGCACGTCGGACCGATTTCCGGTGAGGGTTGGCCTACGCCAGGGCTGCGCTTTGTCACCAATCCTGTTTTTGATATTCATGGACAGGATTTCGAGGCGCAGTTTGGTGGGCTAAGGATTGCACCACTGCTTTTTGCAGATGATGTGGTCCTAATGGCTTCATCGGTCTGTGACTTTCAGCAATTTCTGGATCGGTTCGCAGCCGAGTGTGAAGCAGCTGGGATGAGGATCAGCACCTCCAAATCTGAGGCCATGGTTCTCAGCAGGAAACCGATGGACTGTCCACTCCAGGTAGGGAATGAAGCCTTACCCCAAATGAAGGAGTTCAAGTATCTCGGGGTCTTGTTCTCAACTGAGGGAACAATGGAGGGTGAGATGGGCCGGAGAATCGGAGCAGCGAGAGCGGTACTGCAGTCGCTTTACCGCACCGTTGTGACGAAAAGAGAGCTGAGCCAGAAGGCAAAGCTCTCTGTCTACCGGGCCATCTTCGTTCCTACCCTCACCTATGGGCATGAAGGATGAGTCATGACCGAAAGAACGAGATCGCGGATACAAGCGGCCGAAATGGGATTTCTCCGCAGGGTGGCTGGCATCTCCCTTAGGGATAAGGTGAGAAGTTCAGTCATCCGGGAGGGACTCGGAGTAGAACCGCTGCTCCTTCGTGTTGAAAGGAGCCAGTTGAGGTGGTTCGGGCACCTAGTGAGGATGCCACCTGGGCGCCTCCCTAGGGAGGTGTTCCAGGCACGTCCAGCTGGGAAGAGACCGAGTGGTAGACCTAGGACCAGGTGGAGGGATTATATCTCTTCGCTGGCCTGGGAGCACCTTGGAATCCCCCAGTCAGAGCTGGTTGATGTGGCCAGGGAAAGGAAAGTTTGGGGCTCTCCGCTGGAGCTGTTACCTCCGCGACCCTGACGGAAAAGCGGGAGAAGATGGATAGATGGATGGATGGACATTGCATTAAACTTAAATTTGTAAAAGTAAAGTATATCAGTTTTTTTTTATATTTACCAGAGTAGTCATTTTGAGAAAGAGAAATTAGACTGACAAGGGGAGAAAAAAACCTATCAGTTACATCTTGCTGTGAGAGAAGCAGATAGACAGTATTCTTATGTCCCTTACCTCAAATTTCAAAAGAAGTCGGACCATTCAGGTATCTGGGAAAAAAAGGGGGCTTTCAAATAGAAAAAGGAAAACCTTTCTCGACAGCCAGGGTCTGATTCCCTCTCAAATATCCTCTGCTTGACAGCACACATTACGCTATTGTTCCTCCCTTTATCTGTCATTTGAATCAGTCCCTCTGTCAAATTTTAATCCCCCTATATGTCGCAGGATGGATAAATGGCTTCCTCCTCGTCGGTTTGATGTCATTCATGCCCTTTAGAAACAGAATGAAGCGTCCAAAATGGAGCTGAAACAGAGAACACCATAAACTGTGATAGTGAGTGCTGCTGACATGCCAGTGACTAGCCAATGCCTATCGCCTTTCATCTTTTTCCATTTTCTTCACAGGCACCTGTGTGTTGGCTTTTGCAAAGGCCTCTGTCTCAACACTGGACCTCCTTGTTTGGGACCATTAGACACAACATTGTTCCACCTTTTTAAGAATGTCAATTACTCATTCTTAGTTTACCTACTTAGTAGCCTAATGTATAGTTGTTGCTTTATATCTGTTATATCTTGTTGCTAGGCTTGCTAACTCTGCTTCTACTTAGCCTGCTCGGCTACTTTTAAAGGTTACAAAGTTAATGCTATATCACACATACAGTATTATTACAGTATTACACATAAGACTGTCTCACTTTTCGTTACAATGTGACAATTATGGTGCTTTTTAGAATCTTTCAATCCAACTGTTGCCAGGCAAGCCACGCTAAACTACTAGCAAATTTACCAGTGTAATCTAATGTTGTTAATGTTTTATCTTTTTAATTTACACAGCACATCTATTGTACATCTGTCTGTCCTCTGCGAGGCATCCCTCCTCTGATGCTCTCCCCAAGGTTCCTTCTATTTTTCTCCATTAACTGTAAGCTTTCTTTGGGAGTTTTTCCTTGTCCGACGTGAGGGGGTGTCGCTTTCATATTCATATTCTATACAAACTGTTTAACACTCTGAGACAAATGTACAATTGTTGATATTGGGCTAAATAAATTAACTTGACTTGATTGATTGATTGATTGATTGATTGATTGATTGATTGATTGATTGATTGATTGATTTATTGGTTGGTTGGTTAGTTGGTTGGTTGGTTGGTTGGATGGTTGATTGATTGATTGGTTGATTGATTGATTGATGATTGATTGATTGATTGATTGATTGATTGATTGATTGATTATGGTTGGTTGGTAGTTGGTTGGTTGGTTGGATGGTTGATTGATTGATTGGTTGATTGATTGATTGATTGATTGATTGATTGATTTACTGACTGGTTGATTGATTTGATTGGTTGATTGGTTGTTGATTGATTGATTGATTGATTGATTGATTGATTGATTGATTGATTGATTGATTGATTGATTGATTGATTGCAGACTATAGCAGTGTTTCCACTTTTATTACTGCTGCTTACATACTATTGAGACATATGTATTAAATGTAACACTAGCTATACTGCCAATATACAACCATTACACACAGTGCCCCACTTTGTGTGAGATTATATAAATAAACTATACAAATGTATGTTAAACATGCTAAGCTAAGTTCTTAATAGTTTATAGGCAAGGTTATAGGGTTTGTTGCCATACTTAAGTCTTTTCGAACAAAATGCAATACACAACAATCTCTGGGATTGTGAAATTGTAATCATAAGGATTGTAATCTAATTATAATTTCTTATAGTTATTTTTGAGTACACTCTAAATCTTCTCTAATGTAGAAATTATTTTTAGTTGGAGCCCTTTTCTTACACAACAAAAGGCTGATCCCAGCAGCCTGGCTGTGTGGTCATTATAGAATCTGGTCCTGGATCTGGGTGTCAACAGATGTGAACACTTGTCATGTCTGGTCCCTGCCTGTATAATTGAATGTTGGCAGGCTGAAGACAGGTCCATGAGCTAAGTGACTGGGAGAGCTGGCCTTTCAACCCTTCCTGTCACTTTGGCTTTAATAACACGCAATAGTGAGCTCATTACAGTGTCTCAAATGAATAGATTTAGTCTTGGTGTTATTATAACTAATCCTTGGTGTTACATTATTATATGCCACATTTTTATTAAAATATGTTTTACTTTTATATGATTTGGATATTGTAAAACAGATAGCGTTGCTGTTACCGGGGTAACCATGGGTTTTCTATAACCAACGTGATAGAATAAGACACAACTGGCTCGCACTCCCTAATGGTTGGCATTTAGGTTTTAATTAAAATCCCATTAAATCACTGCCTTGCTGTGTTTTATTTAACGGTTAATGAAATGATACCATTTAAAAACAGCTGGACATAATAAAAACTTGTCCTATTAGATCTTCATTGGGAATGGTTCTGTCTCATTATTTTATATCTTGAACTGCTGCATGTACTCGTTTTTTGTCAGCTCATTGTCATTTTTCATTTTCATGGTTGGGATGTTATTTTCTGCCAACTGTGACCTGTTTGGCAGGTGCAATCAGCATATGTTATCCTTCCATCTGGTGCCGGATAATATCACAGCAATATTGCTTTCCTCTCAGTGACTGCATGTCATCACCGTTGTGTAGAAACCTTCCTTCTCAAGAAAGTTAACTTTTTCATGAAAAAAAGATTGATTTAGCCCATCAATTGTTTGACTCCAACATTATGAAACCTGTTTCTGCACATGAAAGATAATGCCAGCAATCAAATGCAATAACAAGTTAAATAAATGCCCAAACACTTTAGGTATTGTGTTTTTGCAGGACACAAAGCAATGATGACTAAGGGGCTGTGTTTTTCGCTGTGAACCTCATGGAGGCATAATTCATCAGTACTGTGCTGTAGCTTGAAAGAATTGTTAGTTATTAACTCTGCTCTCAAATAAATGAATGTGTCTTACTCTGAAATGCTAAGCCACAGCAAAAGTATTATATGAAAATCACAGTTTAATCCCCTTCACTGATGTAATCAGTGAAATGGCACGCATCTTAAATCTGATGCTGGAATTGGGCTCTCTCCAAAGTACACTCAATGCTTTGGACTTTTCCTCCGATGCCAGCCAGGCAGCTGTGTGTTCTCCGCTTTGTGCCAGATGCTCTCTGAGATCAGCACATGGTGGCCCTGGATAGCACTGGATATGGGGCATTGATTAGATCTCAGCACGCTGCACCATACTACACACACATTCCCGGATTGGGGTTTAAAAAACATTTTGTCCTTGCTGAAATTAATTCATATTAGAATATTTAAATTGTTCGATATGTTCCTTTGCCATGTCCATTGTCATGAAACTGGGCTGCCAATGGCCTATGGCAAGCCTACATTCCTTCACAGCTTTAAAGCCAATAGAAACATGAAATGTTTTTCAAAGAGCTTTTTTGATGTTGTTGGGCTAAACTGAAAGATGAACTTTAATCATCAATTTAGCCTTCTCTGACCATTTGCAGTTGTTTATGCCTGCAAGAAAATTGTTATCAAATATGGAATCCAAAAGTGATATATTAAGCCAGAAAAATGGGAAATTGAAACAAAACCTCCTCAATCTGAAAATGTTGCCATTTTAGAATGAGCATTACTGCAGAGAATGTGGCTTCCCGAAAGGTTTTCAGAAACTAATCTCCAGACTAGTCCAACGGCACACAGAAAACGCTGCGGTGTTGGGATGTGATTTGCAATGTCAGTAACAATGACATTTCAAGCTATAACCACAATAAGCAGCCCAGATGTCACTTGAATTAAGCATGTGGGAGAGAGACGCAAATCTTGAAAAGTGAAAACACGTTCTCCTATACCCTGTCATGTATCATCAGTCTGTGGTTTATCTTGTTCCAAGTTTCTTTTGTAATGCAGGGTTGACTACATTTTTCTCGGTCCAGGGATCCATCAGCATGGCTTTGGCTTCAATAAGTCATTTCCAGAAAGTCTTTATACTGAAATGTTGACTACATGTTTTAGGGAGAGCTGGATGAATTACATAGATTATACTAGGCACACCTTATTTTTCTGACTTCCCTATACACCCACATTTAGATATTTGGTACACACATAAAAGACCACACTTTTCTGCGCCCTTATGAAATGTTTGCGATATATAATCCATGCAAGCACATTTCATTCTGTGAGTTTGAATTAATCAAATCGAATGCCTACAACAAGTGTAAAACACGCATGTAAAAATAATCCAAATCCTAGCCAGCAAAGAATTTATCTGCAGAATATTTTAATGAATTAATATGGAAATGTAGAGCAATTTGGACCCATTATTAAACAACTGTAGCTAAGCTTCCTGCTGGTGATAAACTGATGTTTAAGGAACATGGACAACCCTGTTTGTTGCCTATATGTTGATGTTGTTCATGTCTTACATTTATCTGTGTTGTCCACCCTCATTGCCTGTGGTGAACCTATTTCTGTGTTCCCGTAGGGGAATCTTGTGGTTTATCAAAGTTGCGGAAATCAACTACTAAAGCTGAATAATGTTGGGACTTAAATTATCTGCCTCTTTCGCCAAGTTCTCTGGTACTTAGGAACTCTTGTTGCAGTTGCAACTTGTAATTGAGTCGGGCTTTGGAGATTCCAAGAAAAAAACGTTTGTAAATTGCCCATTTTACCTGCTTTCTTTGTCCTTTGCTTAACCAGGCAACAAATAGCTTCTAGCAAGACGAGCCTTGCCATACTTAAAGCTAGCATAAATGATCTCCACTAAACGGGAAAACTGTATATGATTTTGAAAAAATACTAGTTGTGTAAAAGTGTCTTTACAATTGTGCCTGGGCCACCTATTAGCAATAGATCCTATATGCCTGCATATGAGAAGACCCAGCTCGTGTTGTGAAAGACCCACCAACTGGTCTTATTTTTGAACAAAGTTTTTATGCTTCAAAGTGAGGACATTACTTGTCGGTTATGGAAAGGTCAATGTAACTAATACTTTTCTATGTAGTCCCAAAAATGCTACACCATGTGGAAGATGTGTTTTTACGTGTTTTTTTCATTGTTTACCAACTATTGGTCTGGACAAGCAGGTGGCACTATGCCAGTCAGCTTTATGAGATTGTCCCAATTTAACATTTCTCACTCACTTAGATAAGTTCACTCTATATCAGCATGAATGCCAACTCTTGGCAAGTCACTTAGCAGTTGTATTAAGAAAATGTACATTTCACACCTAATTATATAAAATGGCACCATGCCTGGGTAGGATTGCATTTATATGCATTTGCCAATTAGGGGGGAAAGTTTAACACAAGAGAAGAAGTTCTTACTGTTGTTGTTGTTTATTGTGTAATTAAAAAAATATATATCTAGATTTATCATAATGACTCCCAAAACTACCCATCCTATTTTTTTAATCATGTTAAATGTGATTCTGGTTAATCTTATTTGTCATTTATTAAATGTATTCTTGCCATTTTCTGAAGTTTTAAAATAATGAAGTATATACATTCTCAGAAAATGTTAGGATCTCAAGGTGTTTACGTAATCAACATTTCTTCCTGTGAGTAGCCCAAAAGCAAGAGAAACTAGAAAAAATATGAAATATCAGGATTGTTTGTAGTTCTTACAGTAACAACACTGTACCTGCTATCAGAAGTACTGTATTTATCCCAAACTGGGAAATGTTTGAGAAAACATCTAACATGCAGATATACATGTTCTAGGTATTTGAACACGGGACCTCTCCCACCCATAGCGTGAATCATACCCTTAGACCAACAAGCCACAAATTATATATATATTTTCTCCCTGAAAGGCTTGATTCTTTAAAGGCTTTCTAACGTCATACAAAACGTTATCAGTATATTACTTTTGCATTAACTCCCTTTATCACCTCATCTGTTTCATACTCAGCCATCCGTACATATATAAGCCTGTTTTAATGAACACCTGGAAGTCAATCAACACCACAGGCTCAGATTTATCTCATAAACTCACACCCACAACTACTGATCAACATTGCTTTAGTTAAATATGCAAATTATGTGTGGAGACTTAGCACCACCAGCGCACATTTCAATTAATTTCATTGTCATTGGAATTACATTTGTCATTGTGAATAGCACCATATGTTCACACTACTTAATTCAAGTTCGGGAGAGATTATGAGCAGATGATTTAGCAATTGCACCGCTCCTCCATAGTGATGTGATACTGGCTGATGTGAAGTGAAATGAAGCCAGGCAGTCGAATGAGTTGAGGGCACCATTTCCCTCCCCTCTGATTGACTAAACATTTAGCTGTGATATAATTGGCTTGGTAACAAAGTGACCATGGGGCGTGAATACATTTGTAACAAGCCCTTTGATCAGACTCACAGGCACATTGGTGTCTCAGGCCTCCCTCGACGTGGCGGGCTGTCAGCAGTGCTTGGTAAGGAATGAATAGCAGGACATTCAACACAAGCTAAATGTTTTGATGACCCTCTTACTCTTGGCCTTATCAAATTAGATTTGTGTTCTCTTTTTCCTCTTATAATACCCACTGTGACTAATTATTTTCCTTCCTTCTGCAGATTCATTCAAAGTGAATTTGTCTTTATTTGGTTTTTAAAACACAAAATTATTGGTAAGGCACCACATTTAAAACTTTGACTTTGCACACTTAGATCATCAATTGGGAAATTGGAAAAACCCCTTAAAAGATGCAAGGATACCTAAGTTTTTCACAAGTGTTAAGTAAGTGTTTGATTATCAATCTTACACTTGGCTTATTGGCGTATTATTGGCTCTGAATCCCATGTTTTGAGTGTGTGGATAAACAAGGTTGTTAAATTGCTAGTTAGCTAGCTAGCCTGCTATTAGCACAATACTCTATTTTAGGGAATTAAGATCGGGACCGCAGGGTGCACTAGCTAGCTTAACAATGTCTAGTTTGTGGTCTTAAAAAAACTGTTAAAGCTTCAGATTGTGTGGTAGAAAATATGCATATTTACTACTTGTCATCAGTCACTAAAACAGGAAAATAAGCGTTTTTACAATGAAAGTCCACAAAAATAGTATGATCTCTGAGATTGGTTGATTGGTGTTCACCTCAGAAATGAATTTATCCAGGGTTAATTTGAAAGCAGTCTGATACCACCACTGGAGCAGACCAGAGTGCAGTTGTTGGGCCGCATTAGAGCTTGAGTCTGAATTTCACACAACCAAATCAAGTGTAGAAAGAGCAGTAAAGGCTCCAGGGTTTGTTAACCAACTAAACAAGTATGGTGTGACTGTGCCCTTAAGTAGCATGTACTGTACTGTAGCAGAATTACAATTAGGAAAAAGATCAATAAAATATAAAACTAAAATTGTTATGTAACAACACTAATATATTCAAGAAGGGAACATAACCAGGGTTTGTTTTTTCAGATATTTGATGCTTGGTTTTATACACCCTCTGCAAAACTGTAAAATGTTCATCCCACCAAGCCAGCTGCTGAAAGGCTTGTCCCAAAGGTGAAATTATCTTCCGGGTCTATCAGCGTGCCTTTACCAAGTGAACTATGGTAGGGGGAAATCAGGCATCACCAAACAGCATGGGTGAAACTGTCAATTGCTGCAGTTGGAAAGGCGCTATGGTTGCCCCCACCGTCTGGCCTGTTCCATCTTGCGCTCCATCAGAGTCTCACCCTCACACAGCCCTCCTCCTCCCACAGCTCTGCGAATCAGCAGATCTGTAACCTGTCTGTGGTGATGAATAGAGGGCGTCTGCAGCCGTAGCTGCCACCACAGGCCCAGATGGATGATAGTGGGCTGTTAAAGTGTTTCCTTCTCCACAGTAGCCGACATTGTCAAGGCAAGCTACAATGGCCAATGTTCCTTTTTATTTTTCTCGTTTGCTTGAATGGCGGTTGAGCTGCCAGGGCTATTGGCAAGAGCTGTAACACAGTCAGAGCACCTGGTGTTCCAAGTCAGACATTTACACAATTCGGTAGCAACACCAAGCATTTTTTTCCCTTTCTTACCTCCCACATGCATCGGAACATTTCCCTTTTTTATTTCCACACATTTTTTTTAAACATTTACAAACTGTACAGTTCTGCAGCCCAGTTAACAGCAACCGCTGACATGATGTGTCAAACTGCAGAACAAGCTTTACACGTAATTCAATCTTGTGTAGCGCTATATAAAGTAATTGCATAGCTAATTGAAGGACTAATTGAGAACTATTCAGAATTAATTATAAACTGTTATCCAGATGATGAACAAAAAAATGGTTCAATTGTATACACTTTTAAATCCAACCGTAATCCTTCCACTTAGCCCCATTGAGCAGTCAATAGAGAGAAAAATGGATGCAGGCAGCTTATCAGTTTCTGTCCATTCAAAAATTACTGCTCAAGTTGTTGTGTTTACGTGTACATAAAATTGATGAAAAAAATGAAACCTTCTTACAAGTCAATTATATTTCTGCTTGTATAAATCTGCCATTATATAATTGTAATGTTGATTCTGGAAAAAATAAAAATAACCTCCTCATAGCTCTAAATCCTACTGTGCAGCTGTCACAGATATTAAACCCCATAATGACCCTGGGGAGGGTTGAAGCATGAAACAAACATTGGAAAGAACATAAACCATTAGATGCGCTGTTACAGTATTACAGTGAACTGTGCGGTATGTCACAGCAACACAGGCACCCAGCAGAGTTAAGCATGTGCCCCAGACTGCACAGTGGCAGTGTTATTGTTATTAGATTAATACAGCAACAAAAATCACTCAACTCTTTTGAAACATGGTTGTACTGTTAATCGCTTAAGTCCAGCAGAGGCCAGCTGATCCACACATACATACATTTGTATAAGCCCCAGAAAATATCCCAAAATTATTTATTTTTTAATGTTGTGGTGGAGAAAATTAATGTCAGAGAAGCAGAACTAATTTGCACATACCCTGCATGAATTGATGTTGTGCTGTGCCACACTCCCTTCCCCTTTTTTGTCAAACAATGTTGACATTTTGGAAAGAATTTAACCTTGAAAAAATTTAATTAAATACCCAGTAGTTTTGTGATGCAAACGAGAAGAGTTCCTTGATTCTGTGTTTTTTCTCATCATGAAGGTGAACCTCTGAATTCAGTCAGGATTCTGTGACGGGGTAGTGACAGTAAATTGGTAGGGACCATTTGTTGGAGAGCATGTTATTGTTGCAGGGTCCTGGCCTTGCAAAGAAAGCTGCTCAGGAAATGTTGCTTTGAAAAACACTTTTTTTCAGAAGCTGCATTTTCCGATAAGATACACAGAATCAGAATGAGGTTTATTGCAAAAAGTGTTTCCGTTAAATGGAAGGATATAATCAAAACATACAATGTCAAATATGTACAACTTGACAATTTAACTCACGATGTGCCAAATGTATAGATAAAGGGTTGTGCGAAAGACCATAGCAAACACTGTTGTATTGAGTTAATAGCCCAAGAAGCATTGATGTGTGGTTATTTTTCCCTCACTTAATCTTCTAATTTGTGAATATCTTATCCCAATAAATAACACCAGCTGCAAGAATCCTGAAAGACTTTAGTTTTGTTGTTGTATTTGAGTTTGAATGTTGATCTACAACTCTCCCTTATAACCAGGCCTATCACTAATTTTATTATACAGATGTCCAATCTGTGCTCTGGATGCATCACACAGTTCAAAACTACTCAAAAAAACGTGGGAGTATTTTCAGTGTTTTGGATTTTCTTCGACTTAATTTACATAATGTAATCTCACAAGAGGTTTTGTTTTGTTAATGAGCAGCACATGCCCCCTGGTTGTAGTTCTTCCTTACCACAACCTTACCCTTTTTTTGTCCTCTTCATGTGTTAATGCAGTTGCCTTTCTGAGATAATTAGATTAGGATGAAACCCATCAACGGCTTCACCGTCACGTAAAATTCTGCTACTTCTGCAGAAAATACGACATATTTTGCAGCAGGATAATTCCGTTTTCTCTTTCAACATATTGTGCACATAGGAATGCATTGCTTCAGCAGCTACATTTACCAACACTGATTGGACACTCAAATAAAAAGTGGACCATTTCTCTTTTAAGAAAGTACTTCTTTGAGGTTTGCATGAATAGATTCAAACAATTAACTTTTTTCTAGGAGTGAATATACACAGAGAGAAACTGATCACAGAGAAACAGATACAGCCTTCTCCTGGTGGCTATGCTAGCTGGCTTATGATGATGTAGCTGTTGTGTACTATAATAGGAAACAGCACCAATCAGGGACAGTTTCTCAAAGGGTTAGTTGTGTTAGCTAAGAGGTATCACAATATACAGTTAGCTAATATGACAAAAAACAATGCAGTAGCATTGAGAGAAAAGAAAGCTGAGAAAGCAATGGCTAACTGAGCTGAAGTAATGGGGAAATTATGTTTAATATTCCAGTTCTTATTTACTCTTACCTATAAACATCTTTCTCAATGTGTCAGTTTGCTATTCTGATGGTATTGGTTTTGATATAGATTTAGGGTTCTTGGGTCTAGCTGTTGTTTTGTTGAATGTTCGTTTCCCCCTTTCCCCAGTCTTTATGCTAAGCTTAAAGTGTTTTTCTTGCTATACTTCAATATTTAGAACAATATAATAATGGTATGGATCTTCTCATCTCACCCTTAGAAACATTTCAAAGTATTACTTTAAGTGTAACACATACAATCAGCTTTGCCCTTGAGGCTCCTAATTCAAACTGTTCCAGTAGAGCTGCTTTGTGTCATTGGGATACTCTGAGGGACACAGTGGCTGTAACCTTCCAGCTCCTGTGAGTCTCCAATTGCATGAGGGCCGCTTTAAGAGGCAATAAGTCATCTATCACATGTATTGAACGATCTCTGTCACCAGTAGGAACTGCAGCAACATCAATATGAGTTAAAACCTCTAACACTGACATTCTCTCCACCCACTGACTTTGACCTGTCAAACACAAAAACTATTGTTATACCGTAACAATAAAATAGCTGTATATCTTTATTGTTGTTTCTTATTTTGTGTTTTGGCCTTAAAATGGCCTTTGTAATGGTACATCTGAGAACTGACTCGCAAACTGTATTATTTTATTTCAATATAACTGTTTAATAAAGTAAAATAAGAAAATGACGCACTTTTATTTTGCACTGCAGACTTTTAGAAAAGAAAAGAATACATGCTAAGATATCCAGGATAGGATTATTTGGAGGGTCCATCTATACTTACATGATGCTTAGGGTTGGTAGAGATAAGGACTGTTGAATTTGTTGTGGGTTTCTAGGTTTTCCAGGAAAAAAATGTGCCTGAGATTAAAACCCAGAATCTCAGCCTCTCATGTGGCAGATTATTCTTCGCTATTGATTTTCATCCTGTCATTCTGTGTTACAGTATATGTGTTACCTCTTACACATTTAAAACACCATTTTGTTTTCTTCCTGAAAACACTCCTTTTTGATTTCTTATTGAGAGGTCAATGAGAAGACACTCTCATGTCTACAGTATACATTCAATAAAATGCTAAAGCTTAAGCTACCTTAGCTTGAAAACGGTTTGGAAAGTGAAGGCAGGAACCTTCAGAACCTGAACCAAAACTTGGCAGGTGATTTGATATGATGAATCTCTCAATCACCATCATTCATTGGCAAAGTCGTCTATACCTTTTGTAAGGGAATATGTAGCTTAGGTGTTTAACCTTTGACATAGTTCTTAATTTTCTCCGTCCTCTGTCTCTATTCCCATGGCATAGTTCTTTGGCCTTCAGGTTGCTGTCATCTCCCTTAAGGATGGGCAGCTTTGGCACTTTGTTGTTGCCAGTTTCTGACCGAGCACACGCTGACATGAGATAGTTTATTGTTTAGGGACGTCTAGAAGTCCTGCTTATCTGGAACGTAGGTTCCCTGACGTACATTCTCTTCTCATATACGACAGCTTTAGTTAGATGTAGGATCCATATGTGTTTAGTCTTGCTAATGTAGAATGTGGATTATACACTCTGAACTGGTTAAAACCTCGGACTACAGTAGAGATCTTCAGAATTGGTCGGGCAACCGCTGTGTCAACTCGTGGCAGCAGCAAATGTCTTATCAATTCTCCAGCTGTTAACTTCATAATAACCCTTCAGTGTTTGCCATCAAAGTTCCAGCTCTCTCTGTGTCTCTCTGAGATTTGTCTCCATTGCTCCAGAAGTTCCCATCACTCCTTTCTTGGGCTCTCCATTTCGCATCACAAACACATACTCCAAACTTTCATACTTGTGTTAAATACACAAATGCATTACTTGAAGCCTTACACAATGGAAATGTGTGTGAATTTGATCTTCTGTAATATTGCAATTATTGATCAGGAGGGTAATAAAGCTGTTGCTTGCAGCCAAACTTGTTTAAAGGATACAATTTGACAATTGTATGAAAGCAAACATTGGTCATTTTTGTATACAATCTTGTTTTTTCCTATGGTTCATTAATTTTGTATGCAATGCCATAAAACATTGTGAGGATATTTAAACATTGGCGACTATGTGTTGCATCACCACTAGTAATAACTGCTACTTTTAATTGAGTTTTTTAATTTATTATTTTGCAAAAAAACACTTGAATATGAATGACACCTTATTTATCAAAGATAAGTTGAGCATACCCATACAGTAAAGCAAAATTTTATGATAAAATACATCAATTTCACTGTATGAAGGAAGAAGGAACTTATATGATTTCCCACACACACGCACCTATACTGCATGCTGTCGGTCGCATTAAATCAAATCAGTCGAGAGGGAGCTCTAGTCTGAATGATTGACAGCTGAGAGCAAATCGATTCTTGTCTGAATCTTGAAACCTTTTCATGCAGCTATGCTTGATTGGACGACGCAGCTGAGTTATGTAGGTCGCAGAAGTTGCATTAATAAGGCCAAGGTCAGAGTCACGCTTCATGGTGGACACATCTTAAATTCAAACCATCCCCTAATTTTCACTTCTCACAACTAAAAAAAGTTACGATTCAACACTTTATGAAGTCATTCTATGTATCGTGACTTAAATTGCTACTGTCAGGACTAACTGAAGAGAGGATGAATCTGCAGCGTTTCTTAAACTTTAACATGGATCTGTTTTCTTTAAACGCATGAAGGCGCCCACTTTTTCTCTGAAGTTTGAACTTTTTAACATCAGATATACCCAATGAAACAAAATGGGCTGGATGGACTCCATTGTGTATTTCAACTGTGTGTGTGCTCAGAAAATTGGGGAATAAGGCTGCATTATTCAAGGATTCCATGTTTGTTTTTTTCAATTTCTGTCAGCAGTCATTAGTCTTCATTTATTCTCCTTTCCTTGTCCCCGAGAGCAACAAAAAAAAAAAACAGGAATCTGCTCCCCACAGTGAATGACTCATGAAAAACACAAAGGCCATCGCTGAAGTTAATATCCACTCTTATTTCTCCCCAGATGATTTTTTTTAAAACAAGGCTGTGTTGACTTGGAGGCTCGACACAGTGGGTGAATTTCCAGGCAACGTACCAGGACTCTGCCGAGAATGTCACCACATTTAGATGCCGCCAAATCAGTTTAATGTTTGCTTTTATACTTTAAGTCTCTGATGTTTGTTATTAGACTTTACAAAAGGTCATGAAGTAGCACAATCAATGTTGGCATTTCTTGCTGTACAACTAGACAAACAATACCAGCTTTTTTCATGAAGGACATTTTGTATTGTTTTGGCAGAAAAAGCACAAGTCTGATTAAAAACACTAATAACGGATTTAATGGCTTTCATTTAAATGGCAAAAACAATTATATTCAATGGTGGTAATCACTGGATTCAGCTGCAGTGGTGAAGTGAAACAACTACAATCATCAACTATTTAATTCTCACCAAAATGATTGATTTACTATTTGTTGACTTGCTATTTGTATAGCAAAGATATGGTTGGGTAAAGTACAAAAACTTGAGTAAGGTTGGGAAACGATTGAGGCCACAGTGAAAAAGCGTTATTGGAATCTTAAGACAAATTATCAATTTTGCAAGGTATTTCATTTGAAAAGTAATCCAAATATAAAAATAAAGTATGTTTTAATGGGTATAGTAAGTATAATAATAAACCTGATAGGCTGTAGTTACATTATAAACACAATATCACTACTATTATAAATGTTAAATTACAGATGTCAGATTATTAATAATGGAAAAAGGACAGAAATGTCTAATTAAACAGGCACATGGCGCTGGAGCTAATAAAAGTGAACAGCATTCACAGTTACATTGTAAAGTGTCCGAACCCCGTTGTGTGCTTGTAAATACTCACTGTATGTTTCTAAAGTCTACTTGCAAAGACTTAATAACTTTAAGGATAAAATACTTCATTCATTTGGAGCTTATTTCCAGTTCATATTCACTTAAGCAGACTGTCATACTCAATCTAAATCAAATAGCATCTAATTCTTTGGCTGTTTGCCATTTGTTCCTGAAGGACAAATTAAACCTGTCATGGCCAGCAGGATGCACCTCGTACCCGTGTGATACTTTAAGAAGAAGAAAATGCTCTAAATTAGCCATGTTTACAAATCAAGGCCCGTCAAGGTGATTAATTACCACCTCAATTCCCAGATAATATCATGTGACATCTGCCCTCTCCCTTCCTCTGAAGTGGTGGCAGAGATCACTCGTTCTGTTGATTAATTAAAAGAGCCCCATGGGTTAACTTTTGAAAGCAAACCTTTATAGTCCCATGGCTTAATTGTTGAATATGCCCTTGAAAGACACACACTCACTCACACAAAGGTCCATAGAGAATGCAGAAGAAGACAGGGTAGATATGCAGGGGTTAGATGTTATGTCAGATTCGACAGCTCGGGAGCTGCATTAGACGCATACAGGACAGAGCGACTAATAATATCACTTTGACTTCCCCGTCCCTGAGGTTTGCGTGGAGCGCAGTGAAAGGAAAGATAATGACCCCCTCTCTCAAGAGTAGGAAGAAAGAAAGAAAGAAAAAGTTAAGAGGAAACAATCTGTTAAGGTGAAATGACTCGCCCCTTTCAATTGCAATGGCTTCACTTACCTTCTTGGCATATTTTGTATTAAATTTCCATATAGTTGAAGTGTAAGGTGCATTTACTCAAGTATTATTTTTCCGTTTCTATTTTACACTACATAATGCACCGATTGTACTTCATTTAAATAAAAAATATAATATTGTATTACTATCTGTATAGAATAGTTGGTTGCAGATGAATATTTTACCGACATAATGCATGGCTTATTATTATGCATACTTAATAATTGCTACACAGGAAAGATATTCACATTTCTCAAAGTGTTTTGGTTTATAAGTCCTTAAGACCATGATGACAATGATTGATTTAACTCATTAAAATACAATTCATTTAAAAGTATAACCCAAAAAATGATTAATAAGGATATTTGTGTAGTGTAGAAATATTACCCATCAAACCAACGTTGCCTCAACAGAGTTAAACTGTAACGCCCCTTTACACACAAAGTCTACCAACCTGGCCTAAATAGGACCATAGTGACGTGTGCAGACTATTCTTGATTGACACCTGTATATATTTAAGATGGCATTGTTTTTCTCTTATTAAGACTGTAAATTGTTGTTCCATCACTACGTTAAAATATAATTTTAAATGTATTTCAATGCATGGAAGATTTGTGGAGACTAAAGTTTGTGTACACAGCCTCCAACTGTAAGCAGTGCAGTCAGTTATTATCCATTAGGTGCTGCTAAACCAGCCAGCAGTGCATATTAACTTTAATGATTTATTCGTAAAGCCCCAGATTTACCAAGAACGCTGCATCATTCACCACCCCCACTTTGGTCTTGATATTAAAAATACAATTACCATATTTCATCACTTATGACAAGCCTTTGAAAGCGCTGATAAACCATGACTGCATTATTATTTCCGCTCTGACAAGCAGTCTAATATATTCTTCAGCAGTGAATTCCATTTCATATGTCATGACACACTGCATTGCATTCTGGTGCCTCTAAACACAGCCTCAAAACTCGAGCAAGCTTTCGGTGTAATTCAATCACACATCTCAACGGCTGCCATTAATCCATTAACCCTGTCACAAAACACTTTAAGTTTCTAATTTATGATGCGATCCCTTCTAAATGTACAAGCCAAATCCCAAAGTTATTCCCAGTGAAATGACCATTTGTTGCTGGCAAAGATTGTAAATACAGATCCTTTAAAAAATTAAGGAAGCCCACATATTTTTGTGTAAAATAACTAATTTTGGGGAGTGTGGGATTTTTAAATAATATTGTTCTTTGCTAGCAGGATTAAAGCTTTGAATTATAAACCATTTGCACATCTTAAAATATAATTAGTCATTAAGATATTTTCCCCGTGTTGCTGTCTCAGGCCTTTGTATGAGGAGGCAGTCTGTTCTATCCTGATAGCAGTCTCATTATGAAAAAGAATACCGCTCTCATACATTAAACGCTTTGATGTTCCACATCACCACAACTGAAGTAGTTTCGCTGCAAGAGACATTTCCTTTATTTACAGGAAAACATATGGTGCCCCAATTAAATATATCCGTTATAATTTCATGGTGAATTTTAAAAAGGTGTTTCTAATGAAATCACAATGCTGATTGTCCCATAAACTGTATCATGCTGCTGTGAATATGTTTGGTTTAATCTCACTGACTCAATGATCACTTGGCACTTCAGTACCAACTGGCATTCATACCTCAGATTTTACATCAATTTTTGTGGGAGCAAAAAACTGTCTCAATCCTCACAAACACTGTGCACACCAACAAACAAACAAAAAGACACAAAACATCTGAACACCTCCTGGCATTTTGATAACCAAGAAGAGAGAGAGAGTGATACAACTGCTGATAATTCTCATCCAGAGCAGAAATCACAGAGGATTGAAGCTAGAAAAATGCAAAATAGCTTTTAAAAAAGACGAGATGAGATAATGATAAGATAAGATGAGATAAGATAGGAAAAGATAAGTCTTTATTGATCGTCAGAGGGGGAATTCAGCAGCACAAAGTCAGAAATAAATACAGATAAATAGACAAGGGCAATATTAAATAAGAAAATCAATCAGTCCCATCACTCACACGGACCCTTAATGCAAGAATATGTGAACTAGTGCTGCAATGATTTCTTATGTATTTAAATACATCAAAAACAAAATCACAAATACATAGACGGTCTTCCAACAGTCATTAATGATGCAAGGCTACTGTGAGAGTACCACATGTGACAGAAATACACTTATCAACATGGGAGAATGAAGCTTTAGGATTGGATGAATTGCAGTGGACCTTTAGTCATGAAACCAGAGGAGGCTGACTTTAAATCAAAGATGCTTAGTGTTCCATGTTTATGGATAGTTTTTCAGTCATCGCAAATGTCTTGTGATAAAATGCCAGCCATAAAGGAATGCACTACTGTTTTTATTCTGTTCTATTTTGTATGTTTCTCAACCCTGCAGAATGACAATAATGATTGTTGTGGTTGTTGACGTGGATTGGAATTAAGTGAAATTACAGTCATTGTAAGAAAGGATCTCTTCTGCCTTTGCAGCAGATCATTGGCCAAGAACACTATGTTCTATCCTTATTTTGACATTGTTTTAAAAAAAAATGTTTGCCGGTACTTGACTACTTTTCCAAAAAGACAAGAACTGACTGCAAGGTACAAAAAGATCTACAGCTTCATACTGAGTCTTCAAAAAAGTATATAAATCAACGATATAATCTATTGATACAGTCCGCTGTTGTCGTCAGGAATGTGCTTTGAAGCACCTGTTTGTCAAACAAACAGCATCCAGAAACCATTAAAATTGTGAACAGCCAAGAAAAGGTCAGTACACATTGTGTATAGACTCATAAAGGCACTTTTGACCTTTGGACCTTTTAGACTTTGACCTTTTAGATATTGATGCTATTAATCCTTGTGTCAATCAATACATTTGTCGAAATAGAAATACACATATACAAGACATGCAATCTAGAAAATACATGTGTGACCGCGGCCGTGCACACGGCCTAAAGTTAACTGTTCTACTGATCAAATTTGCCCTTTTACTCAAATTTATCAAACAGCAAAACTATAGCTAACTTTAGGCCCTCTGCACGGCCGCGGTCACACATGTATTTCTAGATTGCATGTCTTGTATATGTGCATTTCTGTTTGCACGATGCTGGCTGCTGGCCTTGAATAGACCCTTGAGGCATGAACAAGTGTATTTTGAATTGTAATGAATTGAAAAGAGTTTTGCCTTTTCCCCAGGGGACTACGATATGTTATTGTCCTCTGGCAATCAAAAGAAAAAAATGTAATAATGCGTCATCAATCATGTCTTATGCCTCACGAATCATGTAAAGAAATCAATGTGGGGATCACTTTGACTCGAGGAGCACTTCAGCAGCATGTGGGACTTCTTCATTCTGATTGTAACAATCAAGAAGCTACTGCTACCTGAGTGCTCCAAGACGTTTAAAACAGAATGCCTTCTTACATGTTGATGATGACTCATATTATAAGTGGAACAAACAAGATGTTAAATATGTCATATAGTGCTCTGCTATTATTGTACATGTAGCATTTTGAGACATTTAAATTATCACATTCAAGGCGAGAGAAGTGTTCCGAGCAGAAAATATTTGACATACCATCTGGCAAAATGGTTCCTTGAAAAATGAGTATCACTATGCAGGCATAATATTAAAACATCATAAGAAGTTCATTCTAAAAATGTCACTAGTAAAAGTTGGACATTAAACAAAAATAAATAAAATACTACAAACAGTTGCCAAGTTGTTTAAAATGTCAACTCAACAAAATAAAACTATCTTGTTTAAAGAAGCCACAGTGGGGCTAAATGTTTGTGTCAATAATTGATTGTGTGCTCCCAGCACACTGCTGATCAATATAGTGTTCTTTCAAGGCTTGCAGTGTCATTTAACTGATGACTGACCTGTTTTCTTGAAGCAAATTACAAACCTTCATTTATTATTAATCAACTGATTTAATTTATTGTCAGGATATGGGCTTTTGATGCACCATTTGCTTGTGGGCCAGGTTAAAAAGTGAACATGCAAGCATACATTCCTGTGAAGAGTACCATCTTACAATTGATTTTATGTCTTTAATATCCATTTCAGCATGCTAGAATTGTGCTTCATTAGTTCTAGAGGATGAACCACAGTATATGTATTGTTTCTGTTTCCTTAAAGTCCTCCCCCAAACAGTGATTGTGGTGACTCAAATAGGAGTCGTACTGGCTATCTCAGATTAAGAATCAGAATTAGAAATCCTTTATCCTTCCTTCTGTTACAGCAAAGCAACAATGCAGATGAAAAGCACAGCTGCATGAAATATTTAGGCTTACATGTCAAATAGAATCGACAAACACAGATTTAATAAAACCAAATAAGTAAACAACCAGGGTAGAAAAAAAGAAGCAGTAAAGTAATTAAACTAGCAGCTATAAATAAAAATTGTAAATTGTAAAAAGTAACATGGATGTTACACGTTCTGTTGAGTTTAGAGGATTTTGCCATTGTTCTATCCCCTTTCCCAAAAACACAATGACTTCAATGTCATAAATTAATCAAACTTTGTGTTTATCTGTTAACATTAGATTTAAAAAAACAAGATTATTTTAGATTAGATTAGTTTAGATAGACTTTATTAATCTCAATATGGGATAATTGTGTTTGTAATTGAAGCATGTAAACAAGGCATTACTCGTGGAATAAAATTGAAAATAAACTAACTGCAAATATACACATATCAACAGTAGAAAATAAACAAAACAGTACAACATACATACTGACAGTAAAAGATATATAGAGTATATCTCTAAAAAATACCTATATAAATAAACAGAATTTACATCAGTGTACACTATGATTGCCCAACCTACAACTACCAACATGTAAACATGATACATTATTTACATTAAGTGTGTTAAGTAATTGCAGTTTTTAAATTCAATTTAAACGTGCAGTGTGAGATCAATGCATCATTAACTGCAAATTCAGCTAATTGACTTACAACCTACACTGGTAATCAAACAATAAATCAAAAGGTAATTAGCTAGCTATATGATTAATATTGAAAATACAGACATTAAGGCATACAATAAATGTGTTTCACAATTTTGTTCCTGCACTAAACTTTATCACCATCCAATCGTTATGTTAGAATTAATAACCTTGAATTTGTATTTATTTGTACTATAATACTGTCCTGTAATGGATCATTAGCTGACGTTTTTACCAGTGCCATCATTATTAATTACCTAGCAGCTAAGACTTACCAAACAAACCATTTTTTCTCTTTAGTCATTTGACTACCAGACTGCCGATAAGAAATGCTATAATAGAACCACACACATGTAAAGTCATTTTCAAGCTTCCTTCATACCTGCCATTGAAACACTAAAAGCAAATAACTGCCGTGTGTGAGAAACTTTGCGGGCTCAGCTCTCAAGGCGAGGAGTTTAATGAGAGTGACCTTTGTGGATGGAGAACCCGACTCGTCTTCAGCATGTAAATAGCGGTGAACTCTGACCTAAAGATTCAGGACGCCATCAAAGCTTGTCAGCGCTTTCCGCCTAACCTATGACTCACCGATCTTCAGGAGGACATCCATTCGTTTTGACACAATGACAACAGGCTGAGCGCATATACTCGGTGCTGTGGGAGTCCCAGGAGGTCTGTGGTTGCTTTTAGTGTTTGCCGCAGCGGAAGATCAATGCAGCATCAATCTCAAGTAGATGGCACTGCACTCCAGCTGAGATGTGGATGTCAGGAGGTGTATTTCTGCCTGTAGTACTGCATGGTTTGAAACTGAGCCAACAATAATGCATCCATTGCGTAATTGAGTTGGAATCGGGTTTCTCATGTGCCTATGTGTGACAGTTTGCGCATTCAATGATGTAGATCTCAACCCTCAGACCATTCTCCCTGCAGGTCTCTCATTGCTTGTCCAGACTTCATTGAGTGTGTGCACTGCATAAATAAAACAATTTTTTAAAGAAAAGTTCTGAGTATTCAATCAAAGTGAAAATAATGCATCTATCACAAAGGGCCATGAAAATATGACTTTTCAAAAAAAGTGGTCTTATGGCTTAACTTGCACAATTTGAGGTAAGTTGATCCGAGTTAAGGGGTAAATTGACCAATTGAAAATATACCAATCGTAAAAATATATCATCCTTTCTCTGCCACTAACTACTTTAGTGTCTTTAACAGCCCTAATTGGTATCCTAGCTAGTATAAATACATGTGCCAGTCTTCTGTAAATGTATTTACTTATATAGGCCATCCATCCATCCATCCATCCATCCATGTGGTTATTCTCTCATCTGTCTATCACTTTAGCCAGTTTGTCGTATAACTCTAGTTGAAGTCTGTAGCCCTTTATAAAGATGTTGCTTTAGGCATAAAGCAGGAAAGATTGTGGTGTGCCTTAAAATTATTGAACCAATATAGACCTAAAAGGATAAAGTTAATTATTTCAAGATACTGTTTTTAGCTACACAAGACCAGTTGACCTTAGCTGAATCATGTGATATATAACAAATGATTAAATTGTATAAATACATGATGCCAAAAGCAAATACATAAAAATGTAGAACAGCAATGAGTTTTAAAGTTGAAGACAGAGTTACAAATTGTTTGTTTTTGTGTTTTTAGTGAGATGTTGACATAAGAAAAAAACAAATAGCTAAAATCTAACTTTCTTTTTAATAGGTGATGTACAGGTTTGGTCATAAAATAGTTCCAACATGAAATTGCTCACAACAAGGTCTGTAGATTATCTTTAATTATCGGGCCTTGAATTCCTAGAAAGTGACATTGCTGCTGAGATTTTTGCATCTCCCAATTGCACTTTGAGCACCACAAGGTGAGTTAAATCTAGTTCCAAACGATAAGGCAGACATCAGATCAGTCCATATTTTCATCCCTCGGCAAATCCCACCAGACCAATCTAAATTGATATCTCTATTGAGATTACTACAGGTATTTTTTTTCTGGTGAACTGCCCCTTTAAACTAAACATACTCCAAAAACACAGAGCACATTTTATTGGGTTTCTTGTAATACATGAAAGGGCTTTCAAGTCATTAAAATGAACATTATCGGAAGGGACTGGACTATAAAAAAAAAGTAGTGCAGAGATGTGTATGTGTAGGCAGACTTGCTGAAAAAATAATCATCTCTATCTATATGAATCAGAGCAGAACAACAGATTTCCTTGCATTTCTTCACCACTGACAGTGCGTAATTGAACTGGACAGCTGAGTGAGGAATGGGTCTCTGGAGAACTACCAGCAGTAATCAGAAGGTGTCTGGTTCAGATCCTGTGTGGAGTGGGGCAGCGTGGCCCAAAGTGAAAGCTATTATCTGACCTCTCTTCCACGGATGCTCGTGAAAGTGATGGCTGAAGGGTGAAACTACCACTGTGGGTAAAAGCAGCATCCTGCGAGTAAAATAATGACTTTTCTCTCAGTTGCTGTGACAACTTTATGCACTGCTATTTGTCTGCGAGAGGTTGACAAACAGGACAAGGAGCAGTCGTGTGGTTTTTATGTTCTCCAGGACAAGAGGGACACACTGTGGCGGTGCTTAGAGACCACTGGAGGCAGTTTGATAGAAGAAGGCAGGCTGGAGTTTGAGGGGATGACACCTTTCTCTCTCTCTCTGTATTTCTATGCGTTTATATATCTGGATGTTTTCCCTCCCTGCCTCTTCCTGAGTCCAATGTCGCCTCTGTTATTCTCAGAGTCACAATGTTTCAAAGCCTGTCAGGAGGACAAAAGGACTGGGGGCTGGTGGTGGTGGTGGAGTGGAAAGGGAGGGTGTAGGGAGGGCTGCTGTTAACATGAGCAGAGGGTGTGAATCTCTGCTTCACACCAGCTCTGTTACTTTCAGGTTATTTAACTTAACTCGTTCAAACTGATGTCACCCTCTAGTTTAATTATTTTCAGTTTCCATACAGAGTAGGGAAATCCTCCGCTTTTTTAGACAATTTGTATTGATGCTGGTCCCATGTTATTTAGGCAAGTGGAGTCATACAGAGGACATTTATCACTACAACAATCAATGTGATTTACATTTGAAAGAAGAAATACAGAAAAAAATCACAACACAGTCCATCCATCTTCTCCCGCTTTTCCGTCAGGGTCGCGGAGGTAACAGCTCCAGCAGAGATCCCCAAACTTCTCTTTCCCTGGCCACATCAACCAGCTCTGACTGTGGGTTTCCAAGGCGCTCCTAGGCCAGCGAAGAGATATAATCCCTCCACCTGGTCTAGGTCTACCCATCGGTCTCTTCCCAGCTGGACGTGCCTGGAACACCTCCCTAGGGAGGCGCCCAGGTGGCATCCTCACTAGGTGCCCGAACCACCTCAACTGGCTCCTTTCAAAGCGAAGGAGCAGCGGTTCTACTCCGAGTCCCTCCCGGATGACTGAACTTCTCACCTTATCCCTAAGGGAGATGACAGCCACCCTGCGGAGAAATCCCATTTCGGCCGCTTGTATCCGCGAACTCGTTCTTTCGGTCATGACCCATCATCCATGACCATAGGTGAGGGTAGGAATGAAAATGGCCCCGTAGACAAAGCTTTGCCTTCTGGCTCAGCTCTCTTTTCGTCACAACGGTGCAGTAAAGCGACTGCAGTACCGCTCCCGCTGCTCCGATTCTCCGGCCCATCTCACGCTCCATTGTTCCCTCAGTTGAGAACAAGACCCTGAGATACTTGAACTCCTTCATTTGGGGTAAGGCTTCATTCCCTACCTGGAAAACCACAACACAGTGGTAAAAGATAATTAAAAAACAAGCATTTATGTTATATTTCTATGGTTACGCCTACTGCTAGCTTGCAGGGATAAATACAGCTGTTATCTGATTTGTTGCAGGTAGAGGTAACTAGACGATAAAACTATTTTTTAACTTTGAGCACAGCAACAATTTTGAGTGATGCGTGACGCCCAGTGTTGGGTGTAACGCGTTACAAAAGTAACGGAGTTAACAGTGTATTATTTTCTGCTGTAATATAATGCATTACTTCTGATTTTTGGGTAATATAATACCCGTTATAATCCGCAGTCACGCATTTTAACCCGAAATGATGTGTTGTGTGTGTGGTTTTAAGAATTCACAAACATCGCGAGACATTCCGACACCAGAGAACCAATTGTGCAGGTAGAATAGTAACTCTAAGCCTGTTTACTATTGGTTACGATGGCTGCAGAAACAGCTTCGCGATTGAGAGCTGCAGGCTCGGAGAAAAGCAAAGAAAAAGACACAAGTGCGCGTAAGCTACAGCAACAGAAGGTAACTTTCTCTTTGTCTGCTGTGCTGCTTGAACCTCGAGAAGTTAACACACCAATGGCAAGGTGAGCTAATGTTGCCATAGAGACTCCTTCGTATAGAGCAGGTTAGTTTTCTATTCAATATGTGCGGCAAATAAGAAATCACAAGCGGGGCAAAGCGCTTGCAGCCCCACTAAAATGTCATCACATAAGTCAGAGCTGATTGGCTGTAAGTGCATGAGCAGCGAAAATTGTAGTTATGAAAAGACGAGAGAGCTTAGATCATGGTTTAGATTACATCCCCAGTGGAAAACAAACAGAAAATGGAAGAAGTTGACTGTCTACTTGAGCTTTGATGAGCAAAAGTATAGTTTATGTTGGTTGTCTGTGTTTGGCCTTTAGGCTATCGATCTGCTAACGTCGATTGATATTGTAACAACTGTGACGAATGAGAGTGTTTTCCTTATACAGTCTGCAGTCTGGTGTTTTCATGCTGAGGCTTAACGGTTGTTGTTGTTATCGTTAAGTTTTGCTTTGTGATAGCACTTTTTACTCCATGTATTAAGGCAGGGGTGTCCAAACTACGGCCCGGGGTCCAAATGCGGCCCGCAGGCCATTTTGAATCGGCCCTCTGCAAATTCTGAAAGTAGAATGCAATACGGCCCACAAACTAAACTTCTGCTTGTCTTGTGTTGTACTTCTCAAATATATATGTTAAAATATATTAATGAGCCCAATTTTCAAATAAATTCAGTCATTTAAAATTTAAAACATCTTCTAACAAATCTTAATTGATCAAAAAAAAACAATAACTTATTTCTATAACCAGCTTGAAATGTAACCTTCATATTTACTCTTATTATCAGCAATCGGAGGCTTCTGTTTTAAGGAGTGGGCTGCCAACACAATAAATGAAATCCTAAAGACAGATGCAATGTAGGCTGTTCTTTTCTGTTAGCTTTCAAGTATCGTGCATTATTCACTTACATTTGATTTGTTTTGCTAACTTATAACTTAACTTATGAGGCGATATTCACCTCCATAAATGGCCCAGCTCTCCCACTTAAACGGAGCATGAGTTTAATTTTGCTTTCCTAATTTTCAGCATGTACTGCCAGATAGATAGATAGCTTTAATTATTGAGCTGCAATAAACTACATTTTAGCATTTAAAGCCATACTTTTGCGGTTATTTTGGTGAAAGTAACTCCAAATGAACGTGAATGTAATTACTTTAAAAAGACAGTACTAATAAGTAATATGTATTTTATTACATTTTGGAAGTAACTTGCCCAACACTGGTGACGCCAAGGGTAGCTATTCTGCGTACTTAGGCAGCTCCACTCTCTACATAAAACACCTAAAAAAAAGTCAGTGCAAAGACATTTCAACACATAATGGAAATGCAGCTTTACTGTAGACTGTTTATAGGCCTGAGAATACGGGAAGGTTTGGGACCAGATCAGACAGAGCATGCTTTTGCAGTTGAGTCTTTTTTTTCAACAATATTGCTCTGCAACTACCTAATTTGCTAATTTTGACTTAACACAAACCAGGAACTTAAGCCAATAGTAAATGAAAACAACTCCCCCGAACCTTAATCACTTCATTCATTTACTTCAAGGCTGTTTGGTGTTCTGAGCAGTGTAGCTAAGGTTGGTAACGTCATATGGCATACACACTCTCAAAAACATACACACACACACACACACACACACACACACACACACACACACACACACACACACACACACACACAGACACACACACTGATCATAAGCCTGAGATAGATAATATTTTCTCAGGTAGGGGCTCAAACACAAGGCTTTACCAGAGGGCAGCCCCACAGTAACTGAGGAGTATTTAAAAGTGATATACAATACAGTATGTGTCAAGTGGGAAGCAGTACAAATTGTGGTTATGTAGTGCACTCTTAGAAGGGATGTGTCAAAAAGGACACAACATATGTTGAATTTCAACACACCTACAGAGTGTGCTCAGGGACAACACGTGCTGTGTTAATTCGAACACAGCCAATGTGCAAATCATTTTTATATACAAAATGTGTTACATACCCCCAACACACAATGTGTACATTTTATACATTGTGTGCTATAAATATGTAACCAGAATTCACATTGTATTGTGTTATCTCTGAACTTTGTGTGTCAATTACGATTAATGGTAGTACCAGGTGTTTTTTTTTTTTCAAAAATCAAATGCAGGAATACTTTCATTACACATTTATTTACACGGATTTAATCACACATATTTCATTAGCACAACATCTTATTAAGAAAGGAATTTAAACATTTATAAACATTAATATTTTTCTAATTCATCAAATGTTGACAGAACAGGTCATTCATAAAAGCACACCTAACAAAAACATTATACCTTGGATAAACAAACTTAATATCACTTTAGTCACTACAAGCAGATATATTTTTGCCCTATTGAATATACGGTACAGATGGCAGTCTTGTTCGATGTATATATGTTTTTCTGGAAAATGATACAAATGCCAACAAAGGTGAACTCTTTGACATTTGCGATTTGTTTCCATCCAGCTGTTTTCATACAAATATTTAATTTACGCAATATTTTATAAAAAATGTCATTTAAACATGAGATTGTTTTACATGTACTGTACAAGACTGTCACTAATTATATTTAATACCCTACATTTTTTGTTTTGACATTCATAGCAGGAATTTAAAGAATCAATATGTCATTTTCTTTCCAGTCATTCTAATATTGCAGGGGCAACATTTACTTTATAGTGTGATAATGTGATTTACCACAGTCACAGTGTCTGTATTTGATCAGAAACAGCTGCATTTTTCTTTCTGCTTAGCATTAACTTTGATAGATGGAGCGGAGGGGGAAAGTATTAACTGTGCAGAGACCTCAAGTTGTGACTTGCATAATGACACGAGCACATCTGACGAATAGAGTCACGCAGCCGGTGTATTAGGATTCATAAAGCATACATATCTTATCAATTTAAACTTTGCAAAGTTTGGGTGGAGGGGAGTGGAAAGTGTATGGGACTGGAGTTCAGCTCAAGGTCCTTCTGTCCTTACATCCCTATAGAGAGGCTGCAGGAAGTATTGATAGATGTCGTTGGTTGTTGAACATTGTGAAATAAGTACTGTACACAAGGCCATTCCCAAACAAAGATCCAAATAATTAAACATAATCTGAGTAGTACACCATATGACAAGTTAACAGATATTCCTGTATAAAAATTGAAGCGTGTCCCTTTAAATTTGAAATAGAATGACTCTGCTGACGTGCTTAATTTTGTCTCAAGATGGGCATAAGAATGGCACGAACACTATTCTGAGGTCTGACAGTCTGGGTGTTATTAAATCTGTCTCCTCTGAAACAAGGACTGTGATTAGTGTCCAGGCTGCTGAGGAGTAATTCTGCTCCAGAGGGCTCATTTGCTCCTTAACACCCGCCGTCATTAAACCACGGTGCCCAGTAAAGCGATTATTCAGCAATAAAGTTTTAATTGTGCCATTGTCTGTGAAAAAGGTGATGGATGAATAATTGGGGGTCCTGGGGAGAGCACAGAGGGACTCCGCAGTGACGTGTCTTTAAGACAAGTGTCAGGAAAGTTAACCTGAATTCAGGAGCAAAGCTGTATTTTCTGTAAAAATATAGTGTTATATTTTATACTGCACATGTGCCCTTGTTAGCTCTGTATCTTTGTTATTCCACAATTTCAAATACTTATTTTGTTAAAATGAGTACATTTGACTCTATTGTAAAGCTCTTGCTCCTTTTGTTTGTTTTAAATCATTGTGAACCAAACACCTGTTTTTAATTTTTGCACTGAACAAGCAATGAACAAGCATTATACATAAAGTAGATTAATTATGTGCATGAATTATGTCCCACTGTGGGTAAACTTAGTTTTTCTGCCTTGAAGGGGCCCTTTTATGTTCATTTTGAGGTTCATGTTTGTGTTTTGTGCCTCTACTGGGACATGTTTACATGCTTTAATGTTCAAAAAGGTCTTTGTTTTTCTCACACTGCGTGTGCTGCAGCACCTCTTTTCACCCTTGGTTTAAAACCAGAGCCCTGTCTGCTCTGATTGGTTAGTTGGCTGGCTATGTTGTGATTGGTCAACCCTTAGAAATCTCCCATCCCTAACACGATCACATACAATGTGTTGGATTGCTGGCCAATAGAAGTGCGAGTGTAACATAGTGATGTCATTATATCACAGAATTAAAAAAAGGAGTCTAAAGGAGGCATTTGAGGCATGGGGGGAAGGGATGTGTGGTGGGATTTTAGCCTTTGCAGACCATTTACATGCACACAAAACTATATAAGGAACAGGAAAGGGAAAACCCCCAAAAGTATAATAGGGCCTCATTATTAGTATACATTCAAAACATTATAGCCTTTCACAACAGTGTGAGTTTCTAACTCCCTCTAATACCCTTCTGAAGAAAAAAGACTACCAGTGTATACTCTGAATGCAAATGCTCTCTATCCTTTCATGTAAAGAGAGACTGAACTGGTCTTCTTAACCCATGTGACTCAGAAGATATCAATAAAACAGCTACTCAGATTCCCTTTGAACTTGTGTCCTTTGGTGATACTGTTGATGATACTTTAGAAAGTTTGAGTCAAATCTAAGGCAGGATAGTACACATTTTAATTAGAAACTGTTTTGCACCCAGTCAGGCCCCCATTAAACCTTCACAGGAAGGAGCCTATATAGGGGCATCACTGTTTTTTTCACATCTGATTACTTAATTTATCCTTATTCCTGGTTGGTACTTGTTCAGGGTTACATTGTGGTGAGATCTCAACTCCTGTGGGCCATCTTCTTTATTTTCATTTCCTTTTCTACCCTTCTCCTGCTTCCCACCAACTTCTAATGTTTCAAGGGAATGGGACTAGCTTCTGATCTGGCATTGGGACAGACATGGAGCTTTGATGCCTCTCTGAAATATTTGGCTTATGTAAAATAAACAGACAAATAATGTATTGAGCTCTCAGTTGGGGTTCAGCATCTTGGGAGTGTAAACATTATGTTTTTCTTTTTGGATATAAAAGTGAGTTTTGCACCGCAGTGAACATCAAGAAAATGTAGTATGAACTGTTCTACTTTCTTAAATGTCCCCTATTATGCAAAATGCACTTTTTGCTGTCTTTTATACATAAATATGTGTCCCTGGTGTGTAAGTAGACTCACAAAGTGTCAGAGGATACAACCCTCTCTTTTGTTTCCTCCTTACCCACATCTCTAAAAAAAAGGGGGTACGAACGAGCTGATCCAGATTTGCTTCGGTTATGACATCTTATCGGAAATGTGAGCTGGCTTTACATTGAACTCGTGGCAACTTCCAGCCCATGTGACACGTCCCAACCTATCGTCCCCCATAAACAGTTGCAAGCTGAATCCCCTCGAGCAGCTGTGTCTGTGTGTCCAGCAGGATGTCTGCAGGAAGGACTTAGAGTTGTTGTATATATAATCAGAGTTGGGTGTGACGCGTTACAAAAGTAACAGAGTTACAGTAATGTATTACTTTTTGCTGTAACGCAGTAATATAACGCATTACTTCTGAAATTTGGGTAATATAATACCCGTTACAATTCTCAGTAATGCAGTTACAACACATTTTAACCCGAAATGATGTGTTTTGTTTTTAAGAAATCACAAAAATAGCACGACATTCCGACACCAGAGAAATAATTGTGTCGGTAGAATAGTAACTCAGTAAGCCTGTTTACTATTGGTTAAGAAGGTCACAGAAACAGATTCACGATTGAGAGCTGCTTGCTCGCAATGGAGAGCTGTAGGCTCACAATGCAGAGCTGCAGGCTCGGAGAAAATTAAAGAAAAAGACATGAGTGCGCGGAGGCCGAAGCACCAGAAGGTCACTTTCTCTGGGTCTGCTGCTAGAACCCCAAGAAGTTCAGAGACTCTTGGCAGAGTGTTGAAGATCTCCAGCCTCTGTCCTCTGAGGGATCGTCAGCTTATAGAAAGCTTGTCAGCCAAACCTCGTTAACACACCAATGACAAGGTGAGCTATCGTTGCCATAGAGACTCGTTCATATACAGCAGGTTACAGGGCCGTGCAGAGGCTCCACTAACATGTTATTAATGACAAACAGTGACGTAATGTTACCGGTATCAAATATTATTCAGCCCACTTAAACGGAGCATACGTTTAATTTCAGCATACTGCCATAGATAGCTTTAATTAATGAGCTGCAATAAACTATATTTTAGCATTTAAAGCCATGCTTTTGCGTTTATTTTGGTGAAAGTAACTCAAAGTAACGCAAAAGTAGTGTAACACATTACATTTCAGAGACAGTAATAATGTAATGTACCTTATTACCAGGGCAGCCGCTCCCTATACGCAGAGTATGCAGAGCGCGAAGGGACCCCACTACCTGGTGGGGGCCCCCGAAATTAAGATTGAAAAAAGTCATAATAATCCTTACATGATTACACGAAAAAATATATATAAATTAGTTATGAACAGGCCCACCGTTGTTTTTTAAAAAAAAAAAGTATGTACCCTTTCCCTCAAAATGGTCAAATTAGATGTTTTTACCTAATATGTAAAAAGAAGCCCCAGCCTCCCACCCCTTCCCCGAATGTAATGATACAGTCTTCAAAGTTTCAAAGTTATCGTGTTTTGGGGGGGGGGGTGCTCTGACCAATTATGCTTAGGGCCTGCTTATTACTTTAAAATGACAGTAATATGTACTGTATTACATTTTGGAAGTAACTTGCCCATCACTGTATAATACATCTAATGTCACTGTTCTAGTGGTAAACACTGAGAAAATAAGTGTTTCAGAAATAATTCTTGATGTGATTCGGACATAATATGGCGTTTAATCACAGCAGCTCCATTAATAACGTATCTCTTCAGAGAGAGCTGCATGCCGCTCCAAAGGGGCGTGGCCAGCCTTAGGTCAGCAGAAACTTAAAGTGACAGTCAACACTTCAGGAACAGGTCTGAAATAGAGGGGCATGAGGCATGCTACAATGGGTGAACTGTTTGGTATTTTGAGCAAAACACTTCACAGACATGTTTTGTATAGATATTGCCCTACAATATATTGTTCAAATATAACATAATAGGACAGCTTTAAACCCTCTCTGGGGTTAGATATCTCAATTTACAGGACTTTTTTGCATATCAAAAAGAAGACAGCTAAAACAATATATGAAAGCAAACCTTTTGCCCTAAAGCAGCATATTTTTGGGATACCTCATCTGTGAACCATGCATATTTGCACCAAATCCCACAGCAATACATCCAGTAGTTGCTGAGGTATTTCATTCTCGACCAAAGTGGTGAACCGACTGAAGATATTGCAATGTGAAACATGTCCAATCTAAATCAGAATCTGAAACAGTTTTAGTATGTTTGTATGTTTGCATAGTCAATGAATTTGAAAGTGATTTGGTGAACAGAGATAAACACAAATATAAAGTGCAAGGAACAAAGATGATCAAGAGAATATGAAAAAATATACAAAAGGCATACAAAAATACATGTTATTAAATCTTCTTTTTCCTAATATTTTACTACTTCTATATAAAGTCACATTTAAGACAGACTGATGTATATTGCAGGTCCTGTCCTGATGTCCTCAAGCACTCTGATTGCTAATTTCATTGCTATCAATATAGTGCTAACAATATCTGTAACTTGTCCCATTGTCTGGGCCAGAATGCTCCTTATGTCCAATTATGAGGGCGGTATTTATTCAGTGAAGCTCATCAACTTTGTTATGACTGAGGGTTTGTTTACGTAACTGGACTGCAGGCTCACACAGATGCTGGGGTTTTGGTGAGCAGTGTAAATGCAGTCAGTTCTTACAGTAACTGATGGTTCGTGCAACACTTACTTAACCCCACATTACAACAAAAGAGATTATGAAAACAATAAAAAGGGTATATGTGTTGATAAATATCCTATTACTTGTCTTTTTCTACTCCTATGAACTGTGGCTTGCACTTAATACATTGAAATCTGTAATGTGCCCAGCATTTAAGACAGACTGATGTAAAATGCAGATACTGTCCTGATGTCCTCAAGCCCTCTTATTGCTAATTTCACTGCTATCAATATAGTGCCACACCATGCTGCACTCCCAAGAGAAATTAACACTGATTGATTTCTTGAATCTATTTCCTTTCTTCCCCTTTTTTAAGGTTTGCAATTCTTTACATACTAATGATCATTTCCGTCCAGTTTAACTCCAGGTGAATGGAAACACCCAAGTGCACTTTCATTTGGGAAATTAATTTTCAGGCAGACAAGTTTGGCTTCCTCTTGACATGGCAGGAGAGTGGTTTTGATAACTTGTTATTGACCTTGTTGTCGTAGCATACTTTCAGGTAAGCGATACAAGTGTGCTGTAGTGTCTGCACACATGCAGTGATGTAGGCATGTTAATAAAAGAGCCTGCTGGCATTTGCTAAGTTTTCGGTGCTCTTAAATCACTAGTGGTGCTACAATGACTTTTTGTTAGAACAATCTGGCTACATTCTTGTAAAACATGCTTTTATCTTTGAGAAAAACATCCATCCCTGACCTTTAAGATTTGTAATGTTATCTGTAGCTTGGCCAAAAGGAGCCGAGCTGGAGATAAGATAATAAGACTTTCTGTTTGATACAGTGATATGATTGATATGAACTAGGCTAATCCTGGCTTTAAATTACCAGCCGTTCCATGTTCTCATACATAATGCATTATGCAAATGGATGTGATATAAATATCTTAATCATTTATGTCCTAAATAATGTGCCACAGCAGGCTTCAAACCTCCTGATTGCAGCACATCCCTGCCCCTCCACCTGTTTTGTTATTTGATCATTTTAAGCACTCGGACGGAATGTAAGTTTTATGAGTTGAGCCTTTTTTGATGACCTTGATACATGAGGTGAATTGAGAACGTATTATCTCTTGTGTATCAAGATCTTTCAGGAGCTGTAGCATTATTCTCATAACCAGAGGTGGAAGAAGCACTTAGATCAATTTACATCACATTGATGTATAATGAGCTTTTATTTTAGATATGATAAAACTGTAAGCTCAAAGACGCTGGTTCACACCTCCAGATGTTTCATAGCATGATTGTTAATATTGTGTATTAAATTAGGTTCGATTTTTTTCTCTCTTTTACCTCTATTTTGGTCTCCTCCATCGTCCGAATTAAATATCTGGAGCTTAAGCTTCACCATCTATAGCAGCTGTGTCTGACTTATGTCCCGGAGTTCAGTGAGAGTGAACCAGAACAGTAAAGTTGGTGTCAGACAGCTAAACAATGAGATGAAACCCATTTTAAAGCTCCATAAAGCTGAGGGGAGCAGCAGATTCAGGTTATTATTCTCTGTAGACTCACACTAGCGACCTATTTACATTGTACAATATCACTTTCTGCAATGTAGTAGAGCTGAAATATATAAAAAGACAAAAAAATGTAGGTACTTTGTACTTTAAAAAATTGTGCTGGAGTAGAGTACTACGCTCAAATACTTCTCACTGTTTTAAACATTAAGTGGGGTGCTGCAACTAGAGAGTGTTTCCCATTAGACGGACCACACTGTGTGGGCTTTTTGGACAAATTTGCATATGCTTTATCTTCTGCACGAATGACCTTGTTGAGTTTTTGGCATTGATCAGCACATCGACTCATCCACTCTGATAACTCTGAGACCCATTTATCATAGGCAAGGTCTAGCTCACCGTGGCTACATTTACTGGCGGAAAATCAATCTGTTCTTATCAGTTAATACACCGATGGGTCATGGTAGGAATATGTGAACATGTACAGTACAAGCCAAAGCTGTGATTAGAAAAGATGGAAATATCCGGGTAATGTGTAAAGAGAGGGCTGGAGGGGTTAGAACAGAGAGAAGTCCGAACTGTACAGACATGTGACTCAGCGCTTATTCTTCATCATACATCATTCTTAATCTGGGTTGATGAAACATTAAAATATTCAGTGTACATTTGCGAAGTTTCCGAAGAAAGCCCTATGCTGCCTTCCACTGCATAGAAAACTGAAAAATTTGTAATAGTTTTTTAAGTAATCAAAGTTATATTGGTGTACCCTGAGTCTCCCTCTTATTTGTATATCGAGGGCTCTGCGACCAGAAGCTGACGGAGGTGTGGCAGGCCACCAAAGTGCAAACTCTGGCACTGGATTAACCGGACTTGAACAGTGAAAGACACTTTCTTCCGGCAAAAAGGGAACCAGAGTGGTGTTCGGTATTAACCGGATTGGACTTTTTAGTATGGTTGAACCCCTTGTCTGAACGGCATTTTGTATTTGAGTAGTTTAGATCAATTGAACATCATTCTAACCATATGTTATTTAAATATCTATACATGGAATGTTTTAAAGTAACTTCGAATTATAAATAAATCATTGTATACACATATTGGTGTCCTTCTCACTGTGTTGGTGTGGCCAAATAAGTAAATTTGATGTTAATAGGCCTTCGTAGGCCATTGCATTAGTGGCGTTGATGGCAGGATTCCTTTTCCACACCATACAGTGTAGAATGGCAGATGATGAATATGACGTCGCAAGGCCCAGTGTGTCATCAGAAAATGGGGGCAGGCTAGGAAATAGTCAGCCTGTGGTAAATGCAATGATGATGCCTTGGTTTATGGGTGTTCCATGGATCCGAAAGTTTAATGGTGACAGAGGTGAAATGTGTTTTTCAGAATGGCATGGGCAGGTTCAGGCGATGCTGAGGGCACAGGGATTAAATGAGGAACAGAAAATAGATTTTATTTTTGGGGCACTTGAGGGTAATGCAAAAAGGGAGATGCGGCTTCTTGACCCCACCAAACTCTCAAGTAGCATAGCCATGCTGCAGAAGTTAAAGAGACTGTATGGATGTGTAAGCCCAGTAGCCCAGCTTCGGACACAGTTTTTCAAATGTTACCAACAGGAAGAGGAGACTGCTGCTTCTTTCCTTCTTCGGCTCCGTGAATTATTCCACAAATGGAAAGAAGTGGAACCAGCTGGCTCCGCTCAGGATGAGTTGACTATCCGAGACCAGCTTGTCCTTGGTTTGAGGTCCGGTATGGTACAGCAGGAACTTCAAAGGCAGGTGCGTAGAAATCCTACAATGTCCTTCAGTGAGGTGTGTAGTGAACTTAGAGCTTTAGAAACTGAACTAAGGATGGAGTCTGCATGTGCATCACGTGTTTCAGTACCACAGCCACGGTCGGCCATGGCATCACCTAGCCTGGAAGAATGGAGAGACACAGTGAGAGCTGAACTCAGGAATGAAATGAAAGACCAACTGTCTATCATTAAAGAAACCCTCACAGAAGAGATCAGACGCCAACTCTCCCCTCAAAATGCCCCAGTTGGGCACAGAGACTCCACCCCACCCCCTAGCAGACTAGTTCAGAGAGGACATAACACACCCTCACCCAGGCAACAAAGGTTTGAGTGGGACCAACGTGGTCAACCTATTTGCAGAGGCTGTGGGCAGGCTGGTCATATCCAGAGAAACTGCCAGCATGTAAGGGGACAGTTAAACTAACAGCCCCAGTCACTGAGAGCCAAGTGGTTGGGGAGGGGAATAAAGGAAACCAAACAGATAGGCCCTCTATGGTTGGGAAGTGTCCAGGGGTTGAAATACTAGTCCCAGGAGTAAAATTACCCTGCTTGCTCGATACCGGCTCACAAGTTGCGCTGTTTAGCGAAACCTTCTTTCAGAAATGGTTGAGTGGAGAACAAAAAAGGAGCCCACAAGACCTGCACTGGCTAACTCTCAAGGCAGCCAATGGACTACAGATCCCCTACACCGGGTACGCCATCCTGGATTTCTCAGTGGGAGGAGTCACTGTGCAAGGTAAAGGAGTCATCATTGTCAAAGATGAGTGTCTGAAGGCTGAAAGAGGTATACTAGGGATGAATGTGATTTCACACTGCTGGAAAGAACTGTTTCAGGGAGTCCACCCCGGGCTGACTGCATTCGGAGCCACCATGTCCAAACAAGCTAAAGGAGAGTGGGAACGTGCCTTTGCTGTCTGCCAAAAGGTGTCACAAACAGATTCCTCAGACGTACCGGTGGGAGTGGCCAGGTTGACCCGCCAAGAATCAGTTGTTGTGCCTCCAAACAGCGAGATGGTGCTCTGGACACAGCTGTATGGGGCGAAGACCAAGTCAGATTTTTGTGCCCTAGTGGAAGGACCAGAAAGAGATGACGAGTGGCAGGTAGCCCGCACCGTCGCCTGGGTGGTGAAAGGACAGCTCCCCATAAGGGTATGTAACCTAAATCCTTACCCAGTCGTAATACCCCAACAGCGCCCGCTTGCTAATATCTTCCAGGTTGAACCGAGCCAGATTCGGGGAGAAAGGGACCTTATGCTGAAAACCTCAGACCCAGGTGTAATAGAGGTGGATGTCCAGGTGAACCGGGTCACCTGTGAAGGCCAGCATCCAGTGAACTTGCTAAAAGGAGAGGGATTGTCGACCGAACAACAGCAGAAAATGGACTCCCTGTTGCAACGATGGAGGGATGTCTTTGCAGCAGGGGATGAGGATTTTGGCCAAACAAATGCTGTCCTCCACTCCATCCCCACAGGCTCTGCACCACCTAGCCGGGAGCGCTACAGACCAATCCCACCAAGCCTCTACCCTGAGTTGAGGAGCCTTATCCAAAAAATGTTGGACACAGATGTTATTAAGGAAAGCTCTAGCCCTTGGGCAGCACCCATCGTACTGGTGAAAAAGAAAGATGGATCCTGGCGCTTCTGTGTCGATTACAGAAAGCTCAATGCCCTGACTCACAAAGACGCCTACCCCCTGCCCAGAATTGAAGTATCCCTCACAAGTCTAAAACAGGCCGCTTGGTACTCCACTCTAGACCTCGCCAGTGGATTTTGGCAGGTGGAAGTGGATCCAAGGGATCGGGAGAAGACGGCCTTCACCACTCCCATGGGCCTCTACGAGTTCCAGAAGATGCCTTTTGGGCTTTGTAATGCCCCTGCCACTTTCCAAAGACTAATGCAGCGCTGCTTGGGAGGACAGGTAAACGAGTCCCTACTGATCTATTTGGATGACGTAGTAGTATACTCCCCTGATTTCGATACCCACATTGAACACCTGGAGCAGGTCCTCGAAAAGTTTTCTATCCATGGCCTGAAGTTACAGCCTCATAAGTGCCACTTGTTTCGGAAAAAGGTCAACTACCTTGGACACGTCATCTCAAAGGATGGAGTATCCACAGACCCTGAAAAGACCACTGCTGTAAAGAACTGGACAACCCCTTCAACCGTCAAACAGGTACGGTCATTCCTTGGAATTGTGGGATATTACCGTAGATTTATGAAGGGTTTCTCCAAAATCACTGCACCCCTTAACGCTCTCATAGTAGGTTCTGCCAGTATGCGACAAGGGAAGAATGCTGTTGATTGGACTACAGACTGCCAAGTGGCATTCGATGCTCTGAAGACTGCTTTGGTGAGTGCCCCAGTTTTGGCATATGCCGATTTTGCAAAGCCATTCCATCTCTACACTGATGCTAGTCTAGGAGGATTGGGGGCAGTGCTATCACAAGTACAGGATGGCAGGGAGAGGGTAATTGCTTATGCCAGCAGAAGCTTACGCCCGACTGAAAGGAACGACCAAAACTACAGTTCATTCAAACTGGAGTTTTTGGCTCTGAAGTGGGCTGTCACTGAAAAGTTTAAAGATTATTTGTGGGGCAACAAATTCCTTGCTTTTACAGACAATAACCCACTTTTCCATCTGAATACAGCACACTTGGGTGCTACTGAACAGCGGTGGGCAGCCCAGCTGGCAAACATTGACTTTGAATTGAAATATCGCCCTGGCTCTGCAAACAAGAATGCTGATCTTTTGTCCAGGTTATCACAAGATGCAGAACCCACCCAGCAGGTCCAAGGAGAGACAGCAGCAGTGGAATCGGAGGGCACCCCTGAAACTGAAGATCATTGGAAGCACTGTCAAGACATAGACCAAACACTGGTTCAAGTGAAGGAGTGGGTGGCAAGAGGACACTTCCCACTAGCCGAGGAAAGGAAAGCCAGTCAGCCTGCAGTAAAACGCCTCTTGCGAGAATGGAGCCGTTACACATCCAAGAAGGTGCGGAGAACCCAAGAACGCCATACTGGGCTGAACCTCTCCCAAATTGTGGTGCTCGCTAACAAAACGAAGGAGCTGTGGGACAAGTATCACCAAGCCTCAGGGCACATGGGCGTAGCCAAGATCGATGCCCTGCTGAGGAAGACTTTCTACTGGGCAGGGATGGGAACTGACCTACAGACATGGGCATCCAATTGTGCAAGCTGCACCCAACAGAAAAGGGGCCCAGAGGTAAGAGCACCTTTAGTTCCTATCCTAACATCATACCCTTTGGAAATTTTCGCAATTGACTACCTGTCTCTTGGCCGGCCTGGTGACACTTACCCTTATCTATTGGTTATGACTGACCTTTTCACAAAGTATGGATGGGCCATCCCTACAAAGGACCAGACGGCAGCCACCACAGCTCGTGTTCTCTGGCGACACCTCATCCAACCATGGGGTTGCCCGGAACGTAACTCTGGCACTGGATTAACCGGACTTGAACAGTGAAAGAAACTTTCTTCCGGCAAAAAGGGAACCAGAGTGGAGTTCGGTATTAACCGGATTGGACTTTTTAGTATGGTTGAACCCCTTGTCTGAACTGCATTTTGTATTTGAGTAGTTTAGATCAATTGAACATCATTCTAACCATATGCTATTTAAATATCTATACATGGAATGTTTTAAAGTAACTTCGAATTATAAATAAATCATTGTATACACATATTGGTGTCCTTCTCACTGTGTTGGTGTGGCCAGGAATCTGAATCTTTTAATATGAATTTGATGTTAATAGGCCTTAGTAGGCCATTACATAGTCATGGGAGGGGATTGGACCTGCAGCTTTATTGCATAGTTGCACACAGAGCCGGACACACTATGGCTATGTCGATTTGTTTTGATTAGCATACTGTAATGCAGTCTCATCCAGAGTCTGAGCCCAGTACACACACACTCACACATTCAGACACCAAATGTTGCCATAGCAGTTGACTCGTTGCAAACATAGAATTTCCCACAAGGCCGGTACATTTACGTAGTATAATGAAGCAATCTCTTAATGGGCAGACCCGGTGTTTGCGGGTGGGATTACGTGTGTGTCTGTGTGTGTGTGGTGTGTTTGAGATAAACAGGAGAGGCAGCAGAGGGAGCTTTTTTTTTGTCGTTTTGGCTGGATTAAGAAGTCTCTTAATTACATGGTCTGTTTGTCATGGCGGAATAAACAGCAAGCAACGGCATTGTGCTTGGCATCTTAGAACAAAGCCTCTGTAACAATGTGTCATTTGCAATCACAGTTTACAGCACTCAGAGAGACAAAGTCAATACCTACTAATGGACACAGGAAATCTGTAACTTCTCCCGTTGTCTGGGCCAGACCGCTCCTTCTGTCCAACTGTGAGGGCGATATTTATTCAGAGAAGCTTATCAACTTTGTTATGACTAAGGGTTTGTTTAACGGGACTGCAGCTAAAATTAATGCTGGGGTTTTGGTGAGCAGTGTAATTGCAGCCAATTCTCACAGTAAATTATGGTGTGTGCAACACTGACTTTGTTTATTCCATTTTAAATGGGCAGTTAACCCCACATTACAAAAAAGAAAAAAAATGTTATGTGAGGTTTATACCTACCTCTGAAATTAGTGTAGCCATTCACATGCAGTCAAGATGGAGATGTTCCAATATAGCAGTATTGATGATAACCATTTAAAAAATGAATGTTGAAATGATGATTAAAATAAAACGTACAGTATGATATTGTGTAAATAATCGAATGCACGTCTAATTATGCCTTTGTAGAGTTATGGTGTGCAATTTGTATACACAATCAACAAAGATGAAGATGAATTTAACAGATTATTTTTATTGATTATTTTTATAGATATCAAATTAATCTTGTTTATTTGGCCACCATCAACATTAAGTAAAAAGTCTGATGTAGTGAAAGCCCTTCTTGGAGAATGGAGACAAAAGATATTGATATTTCAAGATAAAAATGGTAAAAAACATTATGTCTATTAAAAGTCTTGCTCATCTGGATATAATTGATGTTATTTTTTGTTTGACTGAGTCATTAGTCCCTTAATTTATATATAAAAAAAATAAATAGGTACATTTGCGTAATAGAAATGTTTCAAGTTGTGAAATCCGTCTGCCTTATTTTCTAATAATGAGTGATTCCTACAGCAGCTTGCTTTTTAGACTGTAAGAAAAGTTTCCCCTGCACTTTATTAAAGCCCTGCAGCTATCTGATGGGAGCAGGACACATGTGTTTATACATCTGCAGCCTCTGATTTGAGATGCATGACCGTCCACTGTGTTTGCCTTTCACTGAAGCACATGCAAACGACACCAGGATACAAAACAACCACACATACACAAATACACACACACCTCGACACACATCAGACAGCTCTGTTATAACACTGCTTGTTTATGTGGTAGACATCAGATTACTGGAGCTCATTAATCCTGTGCGTCATGACCTCCTTTCCATTTTTTCATGGAACATTTATTAATTTCTTCAGTGTTTGTTCTTGAAAGGCATTAAAGTGCAAGCACTATTACATTTTCCATATGATCTGTTGCGTCGGATTAAGAGCAAATTATATAGAAAGCTAGAATAAACTAAGGTATTACTTTCCGGAAGAAGCATCTCTTCAAATGTTCAGTTCTGTTGTTTTCCTCTTCAGGGCCGTCTCTGTTTTTCGACCATCATTATTTATGTCACTTGTGTGGAGTAACTGTCGCTCAGTCATAAAGGAAATATTCTTATAATTTGTTTATTCAGGGCTAGAGGGACACACCATCTCCCAGCATCAAAGGTTCATGTAAACAGCTTAACCCCATCGACACCTAAATCGGTTTACACGTTCCTATAACGTGTTAGCATAGCGGCAGTGATCAGCCTTCAACCTAAAGCCAACATGGATTTCTCCATTTATCTTGTGGTCTGTGACTAATGAATAACAGAGGTGGAAATTTACTGAAGCCAAGTGTGGTGGAGATGTGATCATCCACCCTGAACACATCGCGCTGCTCTCCAGTAGTGTGATAATGGATGGTAGATGGCTGCCATTACGACCTTCCCTCTGCACGGCGGAGCACTGTGAGCCACATGAAATCAAATTACCGCTCAAGAGGAGGTTCGTGCTCCTCACCCGACATGTGCCCTATCTCTCTTTCTGTCTCATCTCATATCCTCTTCCTCTTGGCCTCTTCTGCCGGCTCTGCATCCATCTCCAGAAATTGCAAAAAAAAAATGCTCCCACAGCCTGCATCTTAATGAAAGAAACCGTACATTATCAACAGTCACATGGTTTATTCAGCGTAATCAATTAAATGTATCCTACATATGAGCAACACTGTGGTTGTGTTGGTTTTTTTTGTGGCCTCATTTTATGTCCCAGACACATAATAGACGGATCATTTTTTGTCCCCCTATTGCAGCCGTTTTGCATTCTCTGTGGTCTTTTTCTATTTATTTTATTGTCACTTTGTGTCCCCCTGAGGTTGTGTCCCTTGCCATCGTTATATCTTTATTTTGGTCATTTTGCATCTCCTTGTGGTTACTTTTTATTTATTCATGGTCCTTTATGTATCTATAAAGTTGTTTTTCATATTTTCTTTGTCAATTCATATTCCTCTAAGGCTGTTTTGTGTTGCTTTGTCATCAGTTTATGTGTCTTCGCTTTCATTTCCCATGTTGTTTTCTGTCTCTATTTTGTGTCTTTATAGATGTTTTGCATCTTTTTGTGATCTTTTTGCATCTTTCTCTTTCACTTTCTGTCCCTCTGAGATTGTTTAGAGTCCCTTTGTCATCATGTTGTATCTCTTTTCAGTAATTGTGCCTCTCTCTATGGTCTTTCGTGTGCCCCCACAGCCCCTTTAATTTGTTTAATTCCTCTTTGTTGTGTTTTTGTGTCTCTTTTTGGTTGCTGTATTTACTTTCTAACACTAAATGTTAACTGTCACTTCAAACACTACGGCTCCTTAACCTGTGGCCTTTTGGTCTGTTAAATAATCCATCCATCATACTAACCCACCAACCACCTATCACTCTCTGATTCTGGTGCGGAGGCTCAGCGTCAGACCAGCTAACCCTGTTGGTTTTGGCCCTTATTTTAATCGTCTCTGTTCTTTCTACAATGCTGTCTTTCTATGACTCAGTGAAAGAGCAGAAAACGTAGGAGAAAAGAAATAGTGCAGCGAACCTTTGAGATCTCATAAATTCAATATATTCATATTGCCTACACTCCCTAAAAGTGCTTGGGAGTGCATTCAGTGAGTCCATAAGTCACAACATTGTCAAAGAGGCGATGGTGATGCATGAGGGCGCCGGAGCTCAGTTCATTCCAGAGCAGGTACTCTCCGTCAGATAAGCGCAACCTTAATTCCTTCCGCTGGCCTAATGTGTTTTTAATGCAGCCCTGTGACTTATGTTGCTGTCAGTCGCTCGGCCTCATAGGGATGCTGGGATGCTAGTGGGCGGCAGTCAGGGACCAGGAAAAGGTGGCAAAGATTAATCGGCGCGGCAGAAGCATAACCCATTTGATCAAACCCGTATTGACTGAGAACACTGAGAGGATGGAATCTATGGAAGTTAAAAGACAAAAAAAATACTACTGCAGAATAAATGAGCTCAGCTTGTTCAAACGTGCATCTGATGAAACAATACAAATTGACCTCAGAAACAATTGATGTCATTGATACTATGCAGAGGCAGGTACATTTCTCTTTGGGATGCGCTTCGGTGCATACAGTATTAAGTGTCGCCGCGCTTTCTTTGTTTGGAGATTTATTGTTGAATCACCGCACACCAATACATCACAAGGCCTGTGTCATATTGAGATCAACAGACACTTTGTTTTAAAGCAGTGAGAATTTACAATGCATGGTTTCTTCTCTCTAAAACATCCCTAGTAAAATGTACCGGGAAGCAGTAATACTTCCACAAAGCCTACATAAATATTTGAACCATTTAAAAAGGAAGTTCAGGTCGCCGGATAGCTCAGTGGTTAGAGCCGGTGGCCCATATGCTTTCACCGCTGCCTAGTAAGCAGGTTGAATCCTGAGCCAGCCGAACATTCAGCCAAGGTCTCTCCCTTTCAACTCTATACATCTCTAATAAAGGCCCTCTCTGGCCCAAAGATTACCTTTAAAGTCCCAGTATATCTTTAAAAATAAATGCTGCATGATATTCCTTGTATTGATGACATTAGGGGCGATATACCGGTATGGAACTAAATGAAATATGTGATAAAGTCTAATCAAAGTCTAATATTAATGTTAACTCTGTCACCTCCAGGAAACTTGGCTTCAAATTTCAAATATCCCCTCCAGATGTGTTTTGAAGAAGCCTTCCCTTTATATATAAAAAAAAAAAAGTCAAAATCTACTAATTATCAGATTTAATGATGACTTTACTAAAAGTTCATTTGGAGTGTTTGTGCTGGAGGTTTTTACACTTTTAAAAGTAAAGTTATGGTGATATGTTGATATTTCAACACATGCCTGTCTTGCCCCTTAAGCAGATATATAATGTTACACAGTTAAGGTCAAAGATCTTACAAATTGAATTCCGTACATGTTTTAATCAAAGGTGATACAAAGGATTTGTGTCTACATAACTGCACTGTCAGCTGCTTGAAATATATAGAAGTATATGACAATCATTTCATGCAATACATTTAATAATCTGTATGTTTACAAGAACAAACACACAGTGAACCTAACTGCCGCAGTGAATGCAATGACTCACTACACTTGTTTTTTTTCTCCCCAGCTCTGAGTCTCTTGCCAAAGGTTTTGCCTCAGGGCCTCCAACATGCATGTCCCCTGCTCTGCAAGCTCCTTAAAAATGTTCAAAAGGAAGCCTTCTTTTAAAACAACACCATGCTTCCGTTATTTTTCTGCCTTTCTGTTCTGTAGTTTTGTCCCCAGGCCTTGATAATCCCCATCATCCTTGGCTAATCAGCAGGAAAGGAACAGGGCAGCAATGTGCTCAGGGTTGCATTTTAAAAATGCATGTTGTTCCTCTGAACACACACTGCAGTCCACAGGGACCCTAGCTTTCTCCCTCCTGTGGGAAAAGCAACCACAGGCAGATAAAAACTCCACACAGTGTAATGACATGCATGACTAGGCCTGCATGCACACTTGGTAGATGGCCACATAGAGGATGTTTCCTGTAAGGAGGACAGATAAACAGAGATGAGGCCAAGGCCATGCATGTGGGGGCTCGGTATGTCTGTGTAGGAAAAAGGATTTGTTCAGGGTGGGAGGTCTTCTGCCTGCTAATTGTGTTTTCCCAGCCCTCTGCCTTCCAATAAATCCGCCCTGTGGAGTCTTCCTGGCGGGCCAGGCTGCCACAGAAAGGGCACAGGTATTCTGGGAGAACAGAAAGAATTTGTCTGATTTTCATTTATTTAATTTTGTTTTATTCCAGCAGGCTTACATAGTCAAATCAGCAATACAGGCTTTAAAGGGGCCATATCATGCTTTTGGGTTTTTTTCCTTTCCTGTAGTGTGTTATATTGATTTTATGCATGGAAATGGTGTGCAAATCCCAACGTTCCCTCCAGAGGAAGTTTTTATCCCACACACACCCCTCCCCCGGACTGAAACGCCTTGATTGGACACATTTGTGTACTTCCATTGCATAGCGACATTACTACGCAAAACCTGTGCTTCTATTTGCCAGCACTCCAACACATTGTAAGTAATAGGCTAAGAGGCGGGACATTTCAAAGTGGTTAACAAATCACAACACAGCCAGCCAGCTAACCAATCAGAGCAGACTCTGTTCTCGTTTCAGACAGAGGGTGAAAAGAAGTGCTGCAGCACAGGCAGTATGAGAAAAAATAAAGAGCATTTTTACACATTAAAACGTGAATGAGAGACAGAGGCACCAGCTAAAAATATGAATCTGAAAATTAGAATAAAATGGCTCCTCCCCTCGCTACATATTTAATTTGTACCTCAGTGCTACTCTACTTTACCATAATTTTTGTCCTTCACGGAAAAATCTCCAAAACGGTTTGTTATATTGCATATTTCAATAAAGGTTTCCCTAATGAACAGTGCTGAGAGTCTGCTAAACATCACAACATCACTTCTTTGAGTTATTATATTTTTTCTTTGCTTACTGTCTACCAGACATTGACACTTGATGCAAGGTTATGGATACATTAGACATTTGTAAAAAAATAACAATTCAATATAATTGGAGTGTGGTGCTTTGTGTGTCAACAAACCCTTGTGTTTATTCCAAAAGCCCCTCTTTTTCACTCATTAAAAATATATAGTATGTTGTCTGTACATTATGACGTACTAGTAGGCCCACTTAAAAATGGCCAGCATTTCAGGGGGCCTCTACATTTGTTTGCATTTATGCAATATGATAATGAATAGTAAGAAAGAAGAAGACTGGTAGAGTGCAAACATGGATGCAGTAAATACATTTTTAAATTGTCTTTTATAGAGAGTACTAATCACCTCATTCTCCCGTCAAACCTGATTTCCACTTTCCCTTGACAACATGGCTGTACATAAGCAGCCCAGTCCCCATGTGCTGTGTACCTTAGCGATAATAAAGCAATGCCATTATGATAGTGTAGACTCCTCCATACTCCCGGTAAATAAAAAAATGGGTGATGAAGTGGAGCCTCCGTGGAGCTAAGGTGGACTAGGTCGAAGTAGAAATGGCCATCGACCTATGACAGTCCCAACCTGTCACTCAAAGCGACCACATACTTAATAATGCATAACTTAAAAGCGTATTCAACCCCCATACAGTTGTCTTTTACAAGCAAATTGGCTATAGAGCATGTTGGCTTCACTTGAGCACAAGAAACGTTGCTTGATAAAACACAAGATTCTCTAACAACCTGACTCACAATACTAACAATAATTATAATAATGATAAGGTTGTAGACGTAACCCTTTAATTGCTATGTTCATGTGTAAAATGGGTGTAATATTGGCCTAATAACTGTGTAAAATGGGGCTAATAACATTGTGATATAGCTGTCAAAACTGTGTAACAGGGGTGTAACATGGATATGATATGGGTAGAATACCGGTGCAATAAATATTGTTTTAAAAACAATGTAATAAAGGTGTAATAGGGCTGTTATAACAGTGTTATATGTGAAGTCCTTCATATTAAAGTTTAACAATAGAAATGAATGCATATATTGTTGGAAAGCAAAATGTTGTTCAATAATGGCTTTTGCTACAATGTACTGTAGCTTCCTAGCTCAGCCACTATATTACTTTATAGCATTGTTTACTCGGCATAAATATGTATTAAAGAGATTGATTGAAAAGAGAGATGAATAAACATAGAAAGATTTGTTTTTATTAATGACATGTATGCTCATTGGGGGAATACAACTGTAACAATACAAATACTTCCCCACCAATACATTTATCTGCCAGCTGTTTTTTAGAAATATTTTTCCCAAAGCAACACTAGAGGGGATCATGCATTAACTGGAACTCTATTTTTTGGCCTCAGAGGTGGATGGATGCCTCTGTGTATTTGTCTTTCAATTTGTTATCGTTTCGATCACATGCAAGGGCCAGGATGATTGACAGCTACTGAAAAACAGATCCCAGTACAATGAACACCGACAGACAAAAACAGCTAGTAATTTCACTTAAATCACGCAATTAGGCATCGCTGCAGTATGTTTTTACTGCTTTTCTTTCTCATACTGTTGTATCCTTTTTGTTTGTGCTTCCGGGTATGACTGGCCATTTTATTCAATTGGCATGTTTCTGATGCACGGGAAAGTATGTGTGTGATTGACCTGTATGATATATGTTTGTATTTGCTCATGCATGGCCTATTTTGCCGTACACCAGTATTGTTTTGTTGTTACATCTAACAATACTTATTTCTCTGAGCTGATGTAGTTCTCCTGGGCTAAGCTGGGGACAAATAGCTGCATTATTTACATCATTAGTGATAAATATAACCTGTTGCACTGCTCCATTTTCAGGTAACAACACTGATAATGGCGCCTCAGCATTGTTACGTTTTCTCCTTTCCGTCCTTTTGCCTCGTTGCTGTTGCGAGAGCCATTTCTGTGAACAACAGGCGCACAGTTTCATCTCCAGGCCATTTGGATTTTCACTCATTTTTTTCAAAACCTCATTTCATCTGTGTTGAATGGTGCTATCTTTAGCTGTAGGCTACGAGCTGTGACTGCCTTCCAGAGGGGCTCCACAGCGGCTACATGCACGCTGAATAACAACCACGTGTTGCTTTAATTGGACAGCTCATTAGCACCTAGCGTCACTGCTCTCACTGACTGTCCATCAATTCAATGCAAATGGACGAAACCTATTATATTTGGATCTACGCTGCCTGATACAGTGGTGTGGTGATATGAATTAGAAAACAATTTTGTATCGATTTTTTCCCCCCATTGATTTCTCTCTCTTATGTGCCTGAAGCAAACAAGCCAGTTGATGTGATTGGCTACATGGGCTCTGGCTGTGTTTATGTTGGATTAAGGTGCCTGGGTGTAAGAATACATCACTCTATCATCCTCTCTGCCAAAGCTAAACATGAAGTACATTGTGGTGTTAAAATGCACATATGCTTCATCATCTTTATACTTCAACACTGCTTCTAATTCTGTGAGATTTCCTTGTGATTTTGTTCAAATTATATATAAGTCTAACATGAATATATTTACAGTTCATTAATGATCAGTACTCTAAAAAGATGTAAAGTCTCCGTTGGAAGACATATCAAATATTTTTAAACATATTTTTCTTATTTCTGGTTTTGGAGCATTTTGGAGTGGAGGTTTTGCAGTCTCTTTGTTTGATAACTTACTGCACATCTATTTGTCTATAAATAACTTTTTGTCAAACAAGAACATATATAAGTTCATGCATAGTTCCTACACTGTAGAAAAATGTAATATTATCATTTGTTAAGATAAAAATTGCTTCATTTTAATGTCTTTGTTTTTATTATTTCTGAGTCCCAACCATACTTTAATATTTGGTATCAATGCGATTTTAAAGAAAAAGTGAAAACAGTCCCTATCGTTACCAATTTCACCATCGAGATTAAACTATTGAAGGGCCACAATAAACTGTAGATGTGAGAAACAGAGCTGAGCATCCTTCCTCCATCTCTTTTCTGAGCGAGACATTTCTACAAGCTCACGTCCTTGAGTGACATAATGTAGTTATGGTCGCACATTCTGTAGACTGGCCGAAGTATTTCATGCACGCTAATGTAGTTTAGTTTGAAATGAAATATCTGCAGCTTCACTTTACTGCTCCCTAGTCTCTGTTTCCCACTTGCTTCTCTTCTTCTTTCTCTCTTCCTCTTCCTCTTCCCGGATCAATCTTGCACATTAGACTCTCTTCTTTATCTCTCTTCCCGCTTTCCTCTTGTTCCATGTCTCAGTTTCTAAAGGCTAATGCACTGAAGCAGATAATTATAAACACCCCCACCCCACTTCCATACTGGCTTCTCAAACAACAGTCCTCTCCTCCATGTGTGTACAGTGAACCTGCATTGATGCAGGAGAAGGAAAGACAAAATCACATATTCAGCGTACAGTGATAAATGAGGACACATATGCGGCAAACAAGCTGTCGTTGTGACATTGCTGGGGGCACTTCACCCCATTACCAAAATAGATCCATGTTATTTTGTGTTTTTCCCATCAATTCACATCCTAAGATGATGCACGTCATTAAAACTCAGAGCATTGCAAAGACAAGGTGGAGAGTTTTCTGAGGAAGTTAGGGAGATGACATCCCTTCCTCTGACAGCAGCAGGCCTAATGGTCCTGTTTTAATGTGACAGCATGTTTGAATGTCAAGGTCAGGGAAGCAAAGTTAAAATTAAAGCCTTTTTCCAAATTCACAGATGGATTCTGACGTAGTTCCAAACTCTTATTATCCTGACATCCAAATATAGAAAAATGTAAAAGCATACCTCTTTTGTCCTTTCTGTCTTTACTAAGGAATAAAGAAATTACTTATTTCTCTACTTATTTCCGCCTGGATTTTTCAATTTATTTCTTCCCAAATTTCATTCTCAGTAATTCTTGCCTAGGTTATTCTGTAGGGAACATAGGGGTTAAATCTATTATTTGGTAAAGAAAAACTAGATCAAGTTGACGTGAGTGTGTGCTTTGTTTGTGTGCCCAAATGAATGTGACATTGTACCACAGGTATTAATACACACGCATGCATTTACATGTCACATTCATTTTGTTAGCCTTACAGTCCGGAAGGGATGAGTCACAGGTGTGTGTAAAGCTAGAGGACCTTTTTAAAGATACACTGACAAATGAGTTAGAGTTTATCCGGGGGGGTATTAATGTGTGTGTGTGTGTGTGTGTGTGTGTGTGTGTGTGTGTGTGTGTGTGTGTGTGTGTGTGTGTGTGTGTGTGTGTGTGTGTGTGTGTGTGTGTGTGTGTGTGTGTGTGTGTGTGTACTAAAGATTGCATTCGTACAGTGTATTTTAATTTTAAGTGAGTTTGCATACATATCGAGTATGTCAACATTTAGACAATTGGAATTTTTGTATCCCTGTTTTCTTTTTTCTTATTTTTCTGGGCAAACGGTGCCTTTAATAGAGAGGTAGATATGAAAGGGGGAGAGAGAGGGAATGACACACAGTACATGGTCCCAAGCCGGATTCGAACCCAGGTCCTCTGCTTGGGGACCAAACCCCAGTACATAGTCCGTCAGCTCAACCAACTGAGCTTAACGACGGGCCTTTGTATTCCTGTTTTGCATATTCATGGTTTGTTTTGCATGGCTTGGGAAAAACTCTCTGGATTCAAATAAGGAGCGTTTTGTTGCTATAGCACGAAGCGTCAATCTCCTGGCCTATAAAGGGAAGCCAATGCTGAAGCTCCCTAAACCTGCATTCTTTGTATTTGTAAAAGCAGGAAGTGACTCCTCTGGTTCCAATAAGAAGTCAGATTGTATAGAAGTCTATAAGAAAGTGACCCTACTTCTCAGTTGGTTTACTACCTCATTAAATATGTTTATTATGAGTCCCAATCCGTATTATTAGTCACAAGGTTTCAAAACAGTATGATATCAATTATAAAAGCAGGAGTGACTCCTCTGGTTCCAAAATGTTGTCAGATTGTATAGAAGTATATGAGAACCCAACTCCTCAGTTGGTTTATTTCCTTGTTAAACATTTCAATGATCAGAGTCAGTGTCTTATACGAGTAACCACTTTTAAATTATGGGGCTACCTTGTGATTAACAGGTTACTGCTTGGACCATTAACCTTTTCAAAGTTTGTTTTAGTTCATGAAAGTGAATTTTAACATTGAAATTGTCTGAAAAAAGCTAAACCTTTTGTGTATAACAGACATTGTTATTATATTCAGTATTGTGCTTCCAATGTTGCTTCCGACATTGTGACCTGCAAGGAATGGCCCTTTCCATTTTTCAACATGACAAAGTACATGTACAAGTTGAAGTCCATAACAAAGGGTTTTTCAGAGTTTGTTGTCGAATTCTGGTAGCAAATTTCTGTCTTCTTAACATCCACAAGGAGTTGCAAGGCGAAAGGAAAGCAAAAACACATTTTCTTTATACCCAAAGTTATCTGTTATGTTCCACCTTCAAAGAATCATTAGATATTTAAAGGTGTTTTGAGGCTGTTCAAAAGTAGTACAAATACAGCAGGGAAAAAAAATAGATCTGGTTGAAATTGGAAATTCTAGGAGAAAGAAATGGGTTCTTTCTCACTTCTAAAGTCTGTCTGAGGCTCTATTCAGGCCTGAAGAAGTAAATCTTAAAAAAACAAATAAATGCTTTATTTTTCAAAAACGCTACAGGATTTTCTAATGATAAACTACTCAAACAGGAGTAAATAGTGAATTTGTTGGGGACTATTTTCAGTGGATGATAAATAAACATTTGCTGCTCCAGTGGGTGCAGTAATGCTGGTTCATTTATGTTTTCTTGGGCTTTGACTACACAGTAGTTCATTGTTGCTTTTAGGACTTTTATAGGGATTTATTAAAAGAAAATAAAGAAATGTAGAATCAACAAAGTTCTCTTTTAGCATTCAACATCAGTGGCTAAACTCACTAAAGCCTGAGCTGCTGAATATGAGCAGTTTGTAGACTCCAAGGTTCCTAAATCTGATTTGAAACCCGATAGAAAGGTGTAACACTTGAGTGTCGATATTCTTTGATGATGCAACAGAGGATTCAAAGATGTTTGTATTTTACAAATACAAGCAAAAAGAATGCTTGTAAATATAAACACTTCTCTAAGGTGTCTTATCATTGCTTGGTTTGCCACAGCAGAAAAGTGACTGAGATCAGGAGAGCATTTAGGAAAGCCAGCCTGACCATCTGTGCAAGGTGAATTTGAAGAGGTGTGTGTGAGTACTCATTGATATCATCTCATGATACCATCTCAGACTTTACTGCTCTGCTGCTGCTGAAAAGCACCTTGCATGCATGCCCTCAACCGAGGAAAATAGATTGCTGGACTACTTTAGAGGTCTGTGGTCTATAGTGCCGTGACCCAGCTGAAGGAGGGCAGCTGAAGAACTGATTATAAAGGACATTTGAAGGATTAGAAGGCATGACAATAACGAGGGGAAGGATGGAGTCTGGATCAATTTCACTGCTAGCAATCGTCATAACCTATAGTATGCATCCATACATTATTGAAGAGCGCTCTTTTGTTTCCTACAGTAAAGGAGCAGCAAGGACAAACACGCTGTTGTTGTTTTAAAGTGATAAACCCAAACCTTTTATTAAATAAACATGCAACTCTATGGCTGCTTTGCATAACAAAAGCGTGATTCAACCCCTAGTTCATGATATCTTTTACATTTCTGTTTCCTTTGTGCAGAAGTAGTGGCGCTTCAGCAGAAACAGTGAAATATTTGGAATAAACAGAAGAATTACTTAATATTTGCCAATCATACAAATAACAGAGAGCCAACAACTAACAGTTGAGTTTTGGCCGGGCAAAGCACTAAAAACACAGCATTAAATGCTTTTTACAAAATATGTGTAAAGGTCAAACAATAACAGCTTATGTTGAAGTGAGATTCCTTAAATATTGTTGCTTGCAAACCTGTTCAAATAAACTCCTGCAGTGTTGTAAAGGATGTAACTGCGATATTGAAATATAGATACACACAGTTATGTGTTCGGCTTTAAAATAAACACGTTTAACACTTCACTCAGTGGGTCATGAGGTACTAAATTAAATTAGCTTGTAGCAGGCTGTCACAGCTAGCCAAACAAACAACAACCAGCATGATGATGTGTAACTTATAAGGTTCTGTAAAGGATTTGTTTTAACTTGGTAAAGAATAGCTATTAGCTATAATTACATAAAAATATGTGTTGTTGCTGAAGTAGTGACGCTTCATGGATGCTTGTTCTTAAATGCTTCAATATGTTTGTAAGTATTACAATTATTGAATGGGTTCCATCCTAACCAGTATCAATGTAGCTACAGCTTGGCATGCACAGAATGTAAGTACTGTCCTGTTAAAACAATGGAGAGAATAATTATAGATTCAAAACATCACAGTTTGGGGGAAGGGAAGCTTATTATGCAGATGAGAATGCTAATTTTGTGTACTACCAGACAAAACTTCTCATAATTAGTCCTGCAAATAAAGTCACACGAAGACTTAGTTAATATTGATATTCTGCCTGTGGTAGGAATCCGGATCGAAGCATTTACCCCACCGAGACAGAGTGGCACCGAACACCACACATGCTTCAGTGTGTTGAAGTCTGTGAGTGTGTGTGTTCAAGGTGAGGAGGACAGGAGTAGACAGATAATTTGTATATTGAGTTACTAAGTGAAAACCTCAAGCAGTTTAGTTCATCTCACAGGTCGAAGGCTTTTTTTTTAGATGGAAATTGCATTGCACATTGCATACACTTTATTATTCTCCATCCTATTGTGTGTATGAGAACTGACGCTTATTATTCCCCCTCTTACTTTTTTAAGATATTTTGAATTTAAATGTTTCTTCAGAGAGCAGGAGACTGTTTTTACTTGTGTTTTTGATGGAGCTTCTTAGATTCATCCCCCTGCTCTTGGTTATATAAGCGTACAGCTTATTTATTATTTAGTTCTAGTCAAAGTGAATAGTAATTAGCCATGACCCTGTTTGATGCTGCAACTGGGGCCTGTTAAATTGATGCTGTGGAATAACTCTGGATCCAAAACGAACTCAGTTCAAACCTGTTCATTTATTCATGTCAGGCTCATCTGCAGTGCACTCACATAAGACTTTGCTTCTTATTTTTGCCTGGGTTGCTTAGCACTTCTTAGTGTATTAATGTACAAGTTTGAACATAAAAGCCAGATCTGATGCTGGCGGTGTGCAGGGAGAGATAAAGATAGTGAGATACTATCAGAATTATCCTCCATGCAAGATTACAAGCAGTAATTTTTTAATTCACACAAGATTATTAACAATGCCTTGAGGTCTATCAGATACTGTTAAACACCCCAGAACTGAAAATGAGGCAGACATAGTACTGTGGAGGGCAATTTACAGAATGACATGAATTTGTAAATAGCTTCAAATGATGTGTCTCATTATTTTTCTATAACCCATTAGCTGTTACTTTGATTAGCAACTACAAAAGTCTAACAGGATGTTGAAAGTGTTGGTAAAGTGGAAAAAAGCAACGTTACATTTAATCCCTTACGTTTGATGTGAAATCTTCAAGAGGATTCTTAAGAGCCAGCGCTGATGGGGGCTGATCTCATATACATTTTTTGCATTGCTTGAGGTATATATTTGTCATAGTTTAATTATTTGCAGTACAACTGGAAAATGAGGGTAGCGAAGGTTATGAAAAAGGCAACTGTGCTCCAGGGGATAATACATATTTATTCTGAGTCATTCATGTTTATGAGCCACAAGGATTCTTGTGACTGCCGGAGTGGAAAAAGACACACACTATTTATGCATTTTGATGATCCAATGTGGATACAAAATCGTAGTGGGTTCAAGTATTAGCTCCCTGCCAGTGTTTAAATATTGGTATAATGATAACAGACCTCAGGGGATTTGCTTGAGAGGCAGAGTTGTTTTAAAGACTGCCGTTAAAAAGAAACTGCAGATTTTGGATATAAAATAACTTGTAGATAATTGTTAAAGCTACAAAATGGCCTGTTTTTGTAATCAAATGACTGGTTTGATTATAATAAAACAATAACCACTGATTAACATCCCATGCACTCAACACCTCTCCCAACCATTTCAACAGGGACTCTAGTTTCAAAAGCCAGAGATAACATGAATTTTTTTTATGTGCATTAAAACATTAAATTACAATATTACATTTTTATTTTTATATTTTTACTTCACAACAAAATAATTGCAGTTTGGTCCGTGTGACACGTTTAGAGTGTTAACGGCAACCACTGATAATACATAATTACCGGTTGTTAAATTGTTTAATTTAGACGTTCCAGAGGTTTTTCAATTTTGCTAACAAACCGCTGCTAAGGAAAACAGGCAGTTTCTAAGGAGGACAGAGTGTGTGTTCTTATTTCATTAATGGCCGCACATTATCCCTTACATAAAGCTCTGAGACAAGTGCCTATTTTACACTAGGCTATGTTCACATGTTTGGGTAAATCTTAAACATCTGTGAGAAAGGTAAAAGTAAGCACTCTGTTTGGTAGCTTGAGGCTAGCAGCTCAAAGCTACATTAAGGGGTTCAACCTCTATTCCGACATCCCCCCATAACGACATACCCCTATAACGACATACCCCTATAACGACATGCCTCTATTCCGACATGCCCCTATTACGAAACAATTTTAGTACCCCCATTCCGACAGTCTACCCAGGTGCGTCGGGGCATCGCCTTTCTTTCATTTTTGTTTTTGTGTCTTTTTAAACATATATTTTTTTAACATATTCAGTTTATTTTGGATAATATAATATAGCCTATTGCTCTAATGGATGCACTGACTGGTTGGCACTCAATTTTGTTGTTGTCCGATCGCCCTGCATCCGATCTGCAAGGGAGTCGCTCAAAGAAAGTTAAAGCTATGCAAGCCATCGAGGCTGCTCCCAATTACAACAACTACCGCTCCGAATGCTTCCACTTAAGTGGAGCTATGCAGACCCAACGCACCACCGATGCAGACCTTCCGACACCCTCCCAGCACGTCACATACACTTGCAGAGATGGCCTACAGGCCTATGTAAGCCTATGGCCCCCATTTTATATTAATTACCTCATGTCGGAATGGCAGAATGTTTGAAAAAAAAGTAAAGTGCTGCTACTCCGACAATGGAAAAAATGTTGTAGGAGTAGTGGCACGTTTAAAAAAAAATGGAAATGCCGCCACTCCGACCATTAGACGTCAATGTCGGAGTAGAGGTATGTCGGAATAGCAGCATGTAACCCTACATTAATTGCTACTAGCATAACACACACAACACACCTACATTTCTGACCACATGTCCAGTGGTTGAGTTGCACTGTGGCCACGGTCCACTCATCCTCCAACTGGAAAACCATCCCCTCCACTCTATAAAGGCACCGGTTGTAAATCATGGTCTTCTGTTTAAACATTATTCTTAACTTGGGGATACTGGACTGTCTCCTGTGTCAGTGTTCCTGTACTCCTCTTCCTCCTAGTTTTTCCTCTCCTTTGACTCTCCCTTGCTTGCCACATTTGATTTAGTACTGTATATTTTGAAACCCATCAGCCTTGTTTACATTCATGTGTTGTGTCAAAGCATTTTGGACCTGACATTTTGTTGATCCTCAGCAAAGAAGAGAATACAAGAACAAGTAGTTCTAAGTAGTTCTTTGTGAGACCAACCAACTGTAACTTTTTCTGTTTTCACTGACTCTTGAAGTGACGTGGCAAAAATGAATCCTAAAAGATCAAAGCACAGAAGGAGTTGTGTTCAGAAAATAAATAGTAACAAGAAGAGACAGAGCATCCACCACATGGATAAACAGCTCCACCACGCCTTGCCGAATAAACGGCTTCATGTCATGCTTTTCATACTAATGAGAGGCAATTAGTCCTGCGAAACAGTGAGCCACCCCTCCATGTGTCAAACTCAACATTCTCTGTTTAATGCGGACTCATTTGTTATGCACCCAGGGCTTATTACTGGATGGATGGCTCTGGTTATGATTGTTGACTCAGCACCGCAGTCGGAGGATTTAATTGCACAGCATTGTCTGCATCACGCGGCGGCCTGACTGTGCAAGCCTCCCCGATGGATTATAAAAGTTACATCGGATTTATTGAGTGTGTTCTCGAAACTAAAACTTGTTGTGAATTTGTGTTTTTAACTTGAAATGCAAAGCAATAGCCAGAAAACTTAATTTGCAGCATTAATATAGTAGACTTTGTTGTTCATTTGAGTATACTCTAGGTTATTGCTTATCAGAGACTCAACTGGATGACTATTTTACCCTGGTTTCTCATCTGCCAGTATTTCCTATCCCTCTAAAAAATAAGCTACATTTTTTTCTTCCGTCATGTCAATGAGATAAAGCTGAATAAAACCGTGGACGCAGTGACTTCAAAAAAGACAAACAGTCAAGACATTAATGTAGAAAATATAAAAATAAGTAAGAGGTAACTATGATTGACATGGTGTCAAAAACAAGCAACAAAACAATAAAAACATGAATGGGGAGACTTATTTTCTTATTTAAAGAACATTAATTGTCACATGCACGATACGACGTAAGTGTTAATAGTCCTTGTCGATTAGACTCCAATCTGATATTGTATATCTTAAGGGATAAGTGCAGCCACCTTCTAGACACTGGTTGTTATGTTGAAGACCTGGATTGATGAGGAGGTGGGATAATGAGGATGCTGGAGATCTGGGTTTAATGAAGAGTCATCTTCGGATTAGTTCAACCTAGGCAATGGATATGATGACTGGAGGTGAATGGGGTGGAGGATAGCCACAGCATTACCGCCTGAAATAACTTTCGATTGCAGGAGAGTGAATAACAATTTAAAAGTTTGACTGCACTCCGATGATTAGCTGCTTGAGATTGTGGTAAATGTAATTGGTTAAAAGTAGACATAATGAGCTGATGATGCACCTGAGGAGCAATTGAATGTAGTCTTCCTGAATGATCTTGTGCTTTAGCTTCATATAGTCACTTCTTCAGAAACTATTAATAATTGGACAAGGATTTATTGTTTTATCCTGTGACAATGTGAAAACACAACTTTGACCCTAAGTTTAAACTGTCTCAAAGTGTGCCTTATTCAGCCACACTCGTACATGCACATCTCCATTCATTCCAGGCCACTATTTCGATAATCATTGCTTTTCAGCAACCTGAAGCCCAGTATCCAGCTGATTAGAACAATATTCACTTTTCTTTAAGCTGTGTTTTCGCTCCACATCCTCTGGAGAAGAATCCCTGTAAATGCTCCAAGGCAAAACCATTTAAGGAACACCAACAACAGCTGCCCAGACTACACACAAACTGGTCTTAAACCATCCCTGTCAGGGGCTTCTATGTGATACATACCACTGTATTTGAAATTCCCTTTTTTTGCTGACAAATACAGACTGTAAGTGTGAAATTCATCACATGCGGTACCTACTTCCAACACCCCCTGTCTTGCATCGGGCGCATTTGCCTCTGTTGATTTGCTATATGTTGCGATCATGACAAAAGTGCCGAGTCTGATCAGCATGAGGGAGGCTTCTGTGGTACAGTATGTGTCACTACGACACAATCACAGTTCCGAACGGCAAGCTAGCTGGTGACTAATCTGATTCCCTCTGACAGCTTTCACATAATCTCCACATCATCCCAAAATAGAAGAAAAAAAGGATGTTGTGAAAGTGGAGGCTGTGAATGAATCAAAAGCAGTCTCCAGTGTCGGCTGCTGTGCAGTGTGAAAGTAACACTATGAATTTAACTGTAACATGAAACAGCCTTTGTTTTTTAAGTGAAACTGATATGAGTAATAAATGTTGGCTGCTGTAGCAAAATGATCCTAACAATCATGAGTAGCATAACAAGAATCATCAAATCAGATTTATCCAGACTTGAGTCCTTGCCATATTATACTGGCTGTGGTAACATTATACTCACCTCAAAATATTCTTTAGATCTCAGATATCCTCAATACAGTATCACTCAAAAAACATGTAGCACTTACGGGGGGGACCCATAGTTTAGGGGCGCTGTATGCAATGTTAGCGTAGTTTCAGACATCGTTAATGGTTAAAAAAAATAAAACAATAACTTCTTTCATCTTTTTTCTTCCCCCCTATTTACGGCGTCCAGTGGGGATGCCGTAAATATTATAAAGGTGGAAGCCTATTTACGGCGCCCTCCATGGATGGATGCGCCCTTAGCATTCGCCTATACTGCCTATGCCCAGGGCCGGCCCTGCAGGTTGTAAACAAGCAGACTTCTTTTAGTTTTGCTCGTACTTCACTTGGAGATGATACCAAACAAGTGCACCCAACTATTGTGTATGGCGGTCCAGATAAAACTGATTCTTTTTTTAAATTACAATTTTCTCTCACAGTTTCTTTTTCTAGCAACTCGTCATTATATACTATAAAGTTTGCCTGTCCTGGTGGCTGCTAGGCGTTTCACAAGTTTGTGTTCCAGTGTGAGTTTTTCTGTACTTCCTGCTTTGGATTTATTCTGCCCTGAACAGAGAGGCAACATCAGTTGTCCTAAGACTTTCCCTTTGAGATTTTGGTTTTGGGCATTGCTTACTGCTTTATTGATGTACCTGCATCCAGTTCAATAAAATGCATTATAAACTAATACTCTGGTCAACCGTGCTGCAATTGGGTCCTACCGTAACTACCCCCGTTACACTTGGTATCTCACTCATTCTGTGTAGATGTCTTTTTTATAAGATTATGTATTTATTTTAGCGGATGGTTTAACATGCTTCTCACAAGTGAATCAAAGCCGCTATAATCGATTTTCTTTTCCTTTTTAAAGAGCACTTCACTGGAAATCTTTTTTCTTTACTTAACTACTTTTTTCTTTATTTTTTTAGTCTCAGGCGTTCAACCCCCATAGGCTTACAATATGGCATTGAAAAAGAACTGTCAAAGAACAAGAAAAAAAGCATCAAAACATGCCCCTCAACGTCTATAACGGCTCCTGCAGCATTATCCACTTTACCACTTTGAATGTCTTTTGCCATGGCTCATGGTCACCATTGGCATGCATTACAAGTGCTATAAATCTAAGCTGACATAGGCTACAGAAGAAGCAAGCTAAAAAGGGTTGAAGACTCTCAACCTCCAAAGCCCAACGGAAACAGTTCAATTAAATATGTCTTATTATAATCTTGAATTGCCTTTAAAATTGACTTGAAGAACAAAATAGGACTTGTGTATTGTAAGGCCCCAATGACTAACTCAGATTGAGTGGGATGATTCATAAAGGGAGACTTCAAATAAAGAAACTGAAACAGAAATCAGTATATTGACTTTATTCTGGTATGTGGGTGGAAATAACACAGAATACCTTTGAGACGTCACATTAACAGGGGAGATTTACAAATCATCCCTTGTGTCTATCAGCGAATAATGATTTCAAATCAAGCAGAGTATTTCTGATAACACCCGTTGTGTTTTTCTCATTAGCAGACCTTAACTGCATCTCAGCTCATGCAGACTCATAACTTCTCCAAGATGGAGCACAAAACAGTCGGAGGAAATTCTAATTGGCTAGTTGAACGAATGCTTTGCAACCACTAAGTCAATCGCTCTTGCCAATGTGACGGCAATGTGTTGCGATTTAAGAAATCGGGCCATTGTGATCATTTTCCTGAGAGTGCAATTGTTTTTAACCCATTTTTTAAAGAAATTAAATTTCCTTTCAGCAAGCCCTTTATCAACTACTCTAGTATTTGCGGTTTATCTGTCACTCTAATTAGGCTTTTTTTCCCGCCCTCCCTCGGGTTGTATGAAAGAATTTAAATCTATCAAATTATGCAATCCTACTGCACATTGAAATCGAATGAAAACAAGGCAGATGAAATTAATTTGAAGTGACTTGAAGGAAAAGTCCTCACCAGGAAATGGGAGTATCCTCATTTAGTGTAAAGAAACATGACTGAACCATTTAGAAAATTCCTTGAAAACGGTTGTTTCTCTGTGCAGAGTGTACGTTTCCCGCAGGAGTGCTATAAAAAGTTCACTTTGAATACTAATATCACAGGCGCTTCAGTGGATCAATGGTCATAGGAAGACTTCGGGTATGCACCTGGACTTTATAGCCCACTATTCCCAAATTGATATTCCCCCTCAGTCATTTTCAAATCATTATCATTTGATTCATAATTTGTTCTCAGCATGCCTTCTGCACATGCCTGTCGTGAAAGGGTTTTTGTAATATGCATAGATCAGATATTCAGGCGAGAGATCAGACAGGGTTCAGGGGTGTCCTTTTCCTAGTAATTCCTGACTTGTTAAAAGTCTGTCTGATCTCCTCAAGCACTGCCGCTTAGAAAAGCCTCTGTAAAGAATATTTTATATTCAGTGAAAAAGATAAAAGACATTACAGCTGAACTCAATGAGGATTTAGACAACTAGTGCATCGGGTAAAAGGTCAGAAATCCAAATTCATCACTATCGTCATTATCATCCCCACTACTGGTGTCAACCATATATCCAGATCCATATATGCATCAAAACATTCTCTGGATTTTGTACTTTTAACTGCAGCCTAAACAATATGTGACCACAAAGAACAAGAGAAATGTTCAACAATTCAAGTATATTGTTTTTGGTGCATGTAAATGGTCTGCAAAGAAACATGTCACAGGGGAGTGACAAAATACAAATATGAACCTGAAATGAGCATCATTTGTCCTCTTTAAATTCAAATTATTATGTCAATTGGAAGGTTCATAATTACTGAGCAAGGAAATATTGTTTCTTTCATACATCGTTTTCATTGGTTTTAGGTAATTAATTCATCAGTAAAGTATATCCACCATCATTACATTGTTCAATGTTCCAAAATTACATTGGCTTTCTCATACAGCATCTCTGTATAGTATCTCTAGTCACTCTCTGTCCTAACGCCTTGTCGGAGCTCCTGCCTCGTCCTTCAGTACTGCACGCTTTGCATATCGGCATCAACCTGTGCAAGGTTTTTGAAGCTGTCATCCGTGAAATGCCGGGCACACACTACAGTACTTCGGACCGTTGAAGGAACAGTGTTTAAAATACATTTCAACCATTGACTTTTTCGTGGTACTGCCTTCGGTAAGGCAAACACATGAAATTTCCCCTCACATTTCAGGGCACAGTACTTTCTTGACATTTCAGCCTTCCAACAGTAAATGGTTGGTTGGCAGAGGGTAGCTATGGGCGTGACATCTTGCCGATCTCAAGATTTAGTGACGTCAATAGCCCCGGACGAAAGAAATTCTACAGACGTTCGAGGGCAGCATATACATGTCTTTTCTGCCTTAGAGTTTTACTTGCTACAGGGCACCACAGCAGGGCCCAGGAGGTGAACTGGGACCTCTCCAAGTAGCAGTCCACTTTCCATATTTCAAGTCTGTTTGGGGACTTGAACCGGGCAACCCTACGATTCCCAGTCCAAGCCCCTACTTACTGAGCCACTGCTGGACAGGACTGAAAGGATGGGTTATAACCGGAAAAGCATAATAGGGGACCTTTAACTCACTACTGTAGTTTCTTTCTCGCACACGTCAGAGGCCAAATATTGCACACTCTTTCCATAAATGCCCTGTCATGTCTGAATTAGCTGTAAGAAGCAATAAAATGATAGGCAACTTTGTCTAAATACCAAAATGCAATCATTTCAACAGCTTGATTGGGCCAGCAATGTTACATATTCCATGTATTAGTATTCGTAGTACAGATATAGCAGATACAAATGCTCACTGCTGATGATATTGCCTTATTGCACCCCAAAAAATGATTTACAATTTCCCCCTCGCTGTTAGAAAACATCTTTTAAACCTCCGATAGGTTGAGGCGCTGTTTTTGCCATTTTTGAGTTTATAAATCATGCATTTACTTAAACAAAGGGAGCTTCCATCACTTTATTTATTTAAATGCATTCACCAAACTGTGTGTATAATGGTAGCATGCTTGCCCAAGACTACATTTTGTTAACAGTTTACAAGGTTTGCACTGAATAGGTAAATTACATGTTTTGGATCATGCTCCTTACACCAAAAACGTTATGCGAAAGTGTTAAATAGTGCAAACAGTGGAATACCACAGGGAATATAAATGATTGCTGCATTGGATCCAAATGGGTTGAGATAAAAAATTCTAAATAATTCCAGTGTTATTGCTCAGGCAGAAACAATTGGTTTACTGTCCATTACAGCCTATGTTATACATGAAAGCGATAAACTGACAGGATCATAGATTACTTTTTTTTTGCTCTTGTGTGGATGACATGAGACATAAGTAGTTTATTGTGATTACAGGAAATACATGAGATCATTGCCTTCTATATTCTGTGCCACCAGGTCGGATTTGGCAAAAAATCTGATGCTTTTCAGAAAAACTGCAGCATTTGTTGTCAACTAAAATAAACTTTCTTAAGTATGAGTGAGACTGTAGTCTGCATTCTGTTTCCTGGCAACAGTGAACGTTGTTTGTGTTTTCTTTCAATTTACCATATTGTTCCTAATACTTTACTTTGAGGTAAATCTTTGTGCTCTCAAACCAAAGTACTTGCTGTCATACCAGTCCTTTTTATAACTGGCATTTGCACCCATTTCAAACGACTGTTAGCTCGACAAATAGGGTTATCCTGACAATTGCGGCTCAGATCAGAGAGCAACATAGTGTCAGGTTTAGTTTGGAGGACTTTTTTGGCTTTTTCATGACATTTGTTGTGTTTTGGTTTTATTTTTCTTGGGCAAGAACCTCAATGGGTAAAATCAACGTAAAATAAAAAGGTTTTTCTGTTCACTTAAAACCTGCTTTGGAAAAAAAAGGTTAATAACTATAAATCACAAATTGAGAGAAGGCATGAGGGAGTTTGCGCCTGTGTGCTAGGAGTGAAAAGTTGAAAGCTTTAAAGAATCCCACAATCTATTTGAACAACTTCATCACTTTCAATCACAGAGCAGAAAATGCCAATGGTAATGGTTTAAATATCTTAATATGTTTGCACATGGATTTGAATATAATGCATGGAAGGTTCTGTGAAGTGCAGAGTTGGACTGAAGTGCTTTGGTTGATCTTTCTGCTTTTGCATCCAGACCTCTCTTCTGGACAGTTCTCCTCATCGGCCCTCTTCCTCTTTTTGGAGGCGACTCTACTGTTTTGTTCAGTAGTTCTAATGCAAAACAAAAGTGGGGTTTAGATTTCCTTCAAACTTATACTAGTATCACCATGTCAGATAGGCCAACTACAGTAAATAACCCAAAAGTATATTCATTCATGTCAAACATCTCCAAAAAAACATGAACTATTCTGTGAATGGGTTTAAGACATTTTCTATTATAAAAATGATTTTACCCTACTGAAGAAAATGTTTAATAAATCCACTGTGTGTGCATGTGTGTTGCCATAGGTGTGCTTGCTGTTGACGCTGTCCTCAATGTCTCTCATGGTGATGAACGGATGCTGAAGGATTTTGCTTGGTCTGATCCGATCAGCCACGTCCACCATCATCTTTGGTGATCAGGAAATATAAGTGTCAATGCATAGGCAAACGACGGTTGGCACCAAATGCACCAAGACATTATGGCTTATGTTGACAGTACTATTGTGTTTGAGTGTAATTCTTACCATGTCATATTCGTCACTGCCAGGGAACAGTACATTACCGGTCAACATTTCGGCAGCAATGCAGCCAAGAGACCACACGTCAATGGCTCCATTGAAGTCATTCCCCAGCAAGATCTCTGGAGATCTTAGAAACGCAAGAGAAACACAAACACATGAATAGGAAGTAAACTCCTGCCTACACTTCTTAAATGTGCTAAGTTTTGGTGAGATCTTTGACTATAAGTATTTCATTCATTAAATATCCTTTGTGATATCCTGTCAGTTATATACCTGTAATATCTGGTCTGCAGGAGTGTACCCGTACACTGAGCAGAGTTGTTTACCGCCAGGCCAAAGTCGATTACTTTGATTTTGAGAGGCTGCCGAACATGGTCCACCATCATTATGTTCTCTGGCTTTAGATCACCATGTACGATCTGGGCCATCTCCAGGAAATCCAGAGCAGTAGCCAAATGAAATCAAGATCATCAGTCAAATACAATGTAATGCATTGTTAACTTCAAAAGTTTGCTAGTTCAACATTTTGATCACTTCTTACAATTTAAGAAGTTAGGTTTATTCATAACGGTAATTGCATATGGTATTACATGCATGTAAACACAAATTGGACCATTCATTCACTGTTTTAAACACCCATATTTTTGCAAAACAAACCTGTTGCACAATGGGCCTTCAACTTCTGAGACGTAGAGCTTTTCTTCTGAAGGAATTCATACAGGCTGATGTCTAGCTTCTCAAATTCGATGCAGTAATGCTTCTTGTATTGAAAAGAGTCATTCCATACCACGATGTTGAAGAGGTGGGAGTTACTCAGTTTCATCTGTTTAAGGATCGCCTCCTGTTGTATAACATATCGGAGAAAGATTTGATGTAGTAACAATGTATTTTAAATACTTTTTAAAAGGGATAAGACAAAAACCTAATCTGTGTCCCACCGCATTCTCTGCGTCTTCAATGCAATGTCTGCTTCTGAAGACTTTCAAAGCCACATTTTCGCTGGTGGCATACTTCCTGCACTGGACGACCTCTCCAAAGCTACTACTCCGCTGTAAATACTGAACTTTGTAGGTGGAGGATTTGGAGTAGAGCATTGCTCCTTCCTCAACCTGAAAGTTGTTGGTCATGGTGTGAGATGAACTGATTTTTTACAACTGTAAGGAGAAAAGGAAATCGGAGGAATTTAGATACACAAATTCATGTCTCGCTTCTCAAGTTAAACTTACAAATAAGGCTAACTGTTCTTCTACCTGTCCTTTTTAATCTTTTACTCCCACTAAATACATTTTTCTTGCATTTCTAGATTTTATTTATATTTTTGTTTTATTTTATCTCTTAAAATACAGCTAGAGTAAACTTTAACAGTAATATAAAAGCAGAACAAAATATCTACTTATTGAGTCTTTTTTCACTGTTTCTTCCAAAACCAATGTGAGAACTTACCAGAACTCCAAAGTGTACGGGCAGAAAAGTTCGGTTTTGTGCCTCAGTGTAAAATAACTGTTACTGGACAGACTGGATTTGAATCCCAGGGTACAGAAATAGTATGTAACAATTGTGTAAGGTTGTATTTGAGTAAACAAGGCGAAAAGAAGGTGAACAAACCAAAAGCTAGGTTGAATTTACCAGAAATTAAGATTCAGTTCACTTCGAATCTCACAATTTCAACATTATGTTCCATTGTAAAGTTCCATAACTTGTCTTGAACACCTGCAGTATGCAACCTAACCCAGCAGAGACATCTTTAATCAATAATACACTATTGTATATATAATGCCTTTATAAAGGTTAAATTAATTAGAGACTCAGAGAAGTACTCAGATCTTTAACTTCATTGGAAGTTGCAACACATTAGTGTAATACTTAAGGTTAAAGCATAACATATATTGAGTAAAAGTACCAACAATACACATGCAGAATAACCCATCTCAGTATAATGTTTATTATATAATGTGTCAATAATTATTGATGCACTAATATGTTCATCACTATTGCACTATTGCATCTGTTAAAGGTGGAGCAAAAGGTTCAGATGAGAAAATTATATCTGCAACATAATAAGGCCTTACAGTGTGTCCTTATGTTCTTAACTGAGAGCCACGGTGCCTGTTTATCAATAAAAATATTGTAATCAATTTTAAAAAGAAAGAAAGATATCCTTATCAAATATAAACATACTTGATATTTTTAATATCACCAAGACATTTAAATAATGCAAGCTATACAGTATTAATACGCCCAAATCTAAATGAAAGATTATCTGCAAAAAAGTGTATTTAGTTTTTATCCCTCAGCTAAACTGGGGCCATTGTCCCTGTGTGCGTTTGTGTGTCCATGCCCTCCATAAGGCTTACTGATTAATGTGTCCATCCATCAATATCAGCTCATCTCCGCCCCGCAAACACAGATATCAGTGACGGATCACCCTGATCTGTTTCAATAGACACTCCAGATCAATAAGGTTAAACACACAGATGAGGATCTAGAGTGTGAGCAAACAAATGTGTTGTATGTTGTATGTTTCATCTAAGAACAACAAACTAATATTTGAAAGCGTGTACTAGAATCGCTGATGGCTGATTAGAAAGATACAACACAAATACTATTGTCGCACTTCCTCGTAATTTGTGTAACACACTTTTTTCTCATACTTGTATGGCGAACTCCGACAAGTAATCTACATTTACCCAGTTCAAGCCTTATATTTTATATGTGTCTCATCGATTTTACATATTTAACTGTAGATTCCTAGCTTTTTGAAATCTGACAGTGTCTATGTTACTGAACAATAAGAATCTTCATATCACCCACCATAATAATAAGTGTATGCGTCATTGTCTGAGTGGTTTCACATCTTTTATTTGAGATAGTGTTAAGGCCCTCACATCTGTGAGCAAGCTAACAGACAGTTTAATATGCAAAACATAATAATGAACAATCACAAAAGGCTCCACTACATGTTCTGTCACATGAGCTAAGATTATTAAACCTACTTGCAATAATCGATATGAAACCCTAATCTGTTTTTTTTTTCATCATCTTTTCATTGCATTGAAATGTGCTTTTAATTAATTATTCAGTTTCATTACAGCAGAGAGTATGAGCAAGGGCAGGCAGCAAAAGTTATTTTCTTAAATCACGTCCTTATACAGAACTCTCCTGCTCATATAGCATAATTAATTTAACATTATCTTAATTAAATCAATAATATTACCTTCATTTTGCCTGGTTTAATTGCATGCTAATACATCCAGTGAGATTTCGTTCTCTTTTTTTTGCCCTGTTTGTATTTCTTTCTCTAATTTAGACGACCTTGAGGTTCAAATCCCTGTGTGTCCTTCATTAGTAATTAACAGCTGTGTGCTCTTCCCTTAGAGATGTACAGATGTCTGTTGCCTTTGTTGGCATTCTTGCCCCCCCCCCCCTCTGCACTGGTGCAGGTGCCGATGGTCTACAATTCTCTTCAAAGCAGGGGGGAAATTATCGGACCTTTTGAACTTCGAAAACCCCCTGTGTGAGATAAAAGAACTTGAATTAATATCCCCAAATTACCGCCGGCAAGAATACGGTGGAGCTTTCTCTGGGACGCCAGCAGATGCCACTCAAAATGAGATAGACTCCCAGCATTCCCTCTACTGGGGTTTGCTGTCAAATATCCACAATTTTCTCATAAATACAGGGGAAATCTTTCTAAAGGCAGATTGCATTGTCGTGAATATTAGCCTTTAGCTCTAGCTTGTGTTTGCATACAGTCTGTTATTAAATTACAATCATCTGTTACTTGATTAAAAAGAACATCACTCTCCACTAATGATGTGTTCGGAGGTTTATGAGCAAACAGAAGCTGTTGTTTTCCTGGCATACACACTTAATCTGTGTTTGTTCCAGGATTTATAAAGTTAGGAGAGCTGAATGTCTGCACAGATCCAGAAAGATCACTTTACCATTGTTACTAAGGGGGTTACAACATTGTGACTAATTTTAGATTAAGCTTCTGTCCCTTTAATTCATTTTTAATTATTTCAGAAGGAGTGTGAGGAAATAAGAGTAACATTTGTTAAATACAGTCTCCAGTTTGATATGTTGTATTCTGTATTATTGTAATACACAACAAAAGCAGTAGTAGAAGTGTTGCCCTTTGTTCCCTCCAATAACGACTGGCTCTGGCTCGGCTTTGGATGTTTTAACTGGATGCCATGAGTACTAACAGAGAACTACAACAAAGCCTTACAGTTTGAAGGCTCTTAAGTCAAATGAATTTATTATCATGGAAACTCTACTCAACCAACAACAATTTGAATCCCTTTCAAAGGGGATTACAATTACAGGGGTAAAAAATATTCCTCTTTAATAAATTCCAGATAGCATTTAAAAAAATAGAGCCTAAAGATCATACTAATACCTGTAACAGACAATGCAACGGTACGTTTTATAAGCACTTTTTTTTACTTACACTGGTTCCCAAATTCATATGTATAAGCATATTTTCTTTCATCAGGAAAAAACCTGATTATATGCAAGGTGTTTTCTCCTTAATTTTATAGAGGACAGTGTGGAAATGGCTTCGACGGATATGACATGCAAAAACAATCCCAAGGCCAGAATCCATATTGCCCACTTACTATCTACATTTAATGGTAAAATAACCCTATCTTCAGTATCCCATTACAGATAGTAAGTACATTAAGTCGCCATTGGATGTATACGCAGTTATAAATCTAGTTAAATGAAATTAATTAACAGTCATTTAACAGGAAAAGTATTAGCGACGCAGACAGCGGGGTATTGGTGGGCTTAGAGTTGAAAGCCAGAGTCAGAATGTATTGGGAGACAGTCTGACATATTGTTGATTTAAATAGATTTGAATGAAATTCATACATTCAATATTATTACGTATGTACAATACAAGAGAGGAGGAAAGATATAAAAGAAACAGAATAAATGATTAAAGCAGGACACCTGGAAGCAATGACCCAAGGTTGTTCACAGTGTGTCGGCGAGGACAAAGGATAAAAGACCCACAATCCACCAGTGGAGGTTCAGCACCTTGGACAGTGACCGCCAGAAAACAGGGATGTAAACCTGCAGCCCTGGGCCCAGCCGGTGAACCACAGTAGAGCAGCGGAGGTGGTGAAGGTGAGACACTGCACAGTCTGCATGAGTGGGGCTCTCACTATTGTTACTCTGACTCAATGTCCAGGACAATCAGGTCAACTGTGCTGCCTGTCCATCATCCTCTAAACAAGTGGACTCTGGAAATATAACCAAACTTGAGCAGGAAATAAATTCTCATATTGGTGGGCAAGGTACACCAGAAAGAGAAAAGTATATTATTGGGAGAATGAGGCACTGAAAAATTAAGGCAATGAACATACATTGGGTTCTTTCATTGTAATTAGATTTATTACATGTTTTCCTATTCAGAAATAACTAGGGAAACAGCAATGCAGTACAAAGACAATGCACATGCCCACAAAGAAACCAATAAACAGTAAGCGTAGGGTGGGGAAAGGACCGTTTTAATTGGTTTTATGTCATATTCAAGATATATTTAGTGGTGTTAATTATGTGTCACCATTTGACAGGTAGTGTCAAACAGGAATGTGCAATGAGCATTTATGTAGGGACACGGTACATGGTTAACTCCAACTATAAATATACTTTTTTGCATGTATGGAATCAAGTGGAAAACACTCTTTTTGCAAGCTTCATTGTGGTTTGCACCACTGATTGAAAGCCAAACAGATAATAAAAAATGACTATGAAGTTTTTTCAAAATATTAAAATGTAATTCAAACTTAACGCTTAAACGAAACAATGAACCAACATAGGAGATCACCAGGAATCCTGAAATGTGATGATCTAAATGCTCCTCAGCAGCTGTTCCACCAGCCTATATGTTCTGTGTCACTCTTCTTCGTCCCAATTTGTCCAATCTCTTATCTGTTGTTTAATTATTCCTTTGATCTCCAAATCTGTGGTCCATACCTCTCTTCGCTCCTCTTCAACTTCCTTCCCTCCCTGTCTCACATAAAATAACTTTTCAAATGTGTGATGTACAAGTGAGACCTTGAACTATCCTGGACTGACCCACTCTGGCACGTTTGCGGACACTGTTTAAAAAAAAAGGGAAAATTGAAAAAAAGGATAGGCCTTGTGTCTTCAGTGCACCTGCTCATACCGTTGATCCAACTAAAGGAAATATTAGAGATTCAAAAGCTTCTAAGATGTTAATTCTTAGCACTTTAATACTAGATATCCTCCTAAATGTGCAAATTAAAAGTCAGACCAGACGATGGACATAGAGAAAAGTAAGAAGTTCACCAATGCTATTGCAAGTTGATCTTGTTTTAAAATTGAAGTTTATGAGAAAATGTTGTTCTCACATTACTATCTTGCTTTGAGCTGCATGTTGTTTACTGAGGGAAAAAAAAAATTTTTGTTTATTGTCACTGAACAGTATGATTTAGAATCTTAGTGGCTCAAAAGCAGCAGTGGACTGGAGCGGATTTGATGTGCCATGTAATTGTGTAAGATTGTAAAGCTGCCTCCTATTGTCTGCGAGACAAAAACAATGGTATCCGAAATGCACAAATCCACTTGTTTGCTGCTGCAACTTAAGCCCAGAGAACATCCAGAAAATGTGTAGAATGTGTGAACATACTCTGCTCCAGGGTGGTGTTCACATTCACACATGCACAAACCCACACAACTCAAGCAAACACACAGAGCCACTCACACCCTCCCATGGCTCTCACTTAGGAGATCGTCTGGATCTTGCCTATTTCATGGATTAGTTACAGGAGACGCTTTTAAAATTGTTTCTGAGTGAACATTTTCGGAAGGAACCTCTGTATAACCTTGCCGCTTCCACACTGTGAGACTAAGGCTTCTCCGTAATAAGGCAGACACAAAAGAATATCCTTCCTCCTGCCCTGTTCGTTTTGAAAGCTTGGCTTCTTTTCTTTGTCCATCATTGTGTGTTTTTGCTGTGCTATTCAGGAGAAATATGTCAGCTAAATATTTAATTTAGTATTGTGGAAACTTTAGAGAGGACAGAAAATGTACTGCACACAGCACAGAGAAGGAAGAGATTACAAGCCGAGTTTTGGAAATAGAATGAATAATTCAAACAAATCTGAAAATGAAAACTGGTAACTGTCATAAAATGGGGAAAAAACATGTGACAGAAAAGGTAAAGAGACAATTCTTTACCTTTCTCTATACCTGCCAACTACACAGGTTCCAATGCACAGAAATTAGGTATTGAATAGAGAGTGTCATGCAAGAACTAAGAACTGTGCGCACGCTGCATGTGAGCTCTGAACTGAAGTTGCTAGCTTGACAGATTTGAGTACTAACAATAGCCCTTGTTCATTGTTGACATTCATAATCATCACGTCGGGGAGGGGCTTTGCAGGAAACCTTGAAAGACTGGTTACCAATTTGACCACTTTCTCTCTAGATTTAGCTACTTGTATAAACCTGACCTGCAAGACTAACAGTCTAGTCCGCCATGCTAGATGCTATACTTTGAGCTAATTGCTAACATTTGTATGTTCACAATGAAAATACTAATATTTGGATTATTTGGTTTCATTGTCTTAGAATGCAAATTATTTTCTAATTAGCGCTAACAAAGTTGAGCCTTGGCTGCATGTAAATAGTTTTGTAACTATAACGTTGTTATTCAGTATTAAAGAAATGAAAAGATTAGAACATTTGATGAACTGATGATGGCTCGCACAACTGTGGCAAGTTCTTACAGTTCATCCTGTGAGAGGAAGATGCATTTTTGTAACAAATTTCATGGCATTCAATCTTTATGTTAGCAAGACATTTATCTTAAAACCACATATTCTAACTTTATCGCAAGAAGGAACATCTGAGGATTGCCAAAGTATGTAGGATTTATCCAATGGGGATCACGAATGCCTGTATTAATTCCGATGGCAATCCATTTAACATGTTTTGAGAAATTTCAGTCTGGAATAAACTGACAGATTGACAAACAAACCCTGCCATTCAAGAGTTACTAACAAGGCCAAAAATTATCTCATTAACATCATTTTAATTCAAAGTAAAATCGGGCCCTAGGTTAAATTCTGAAACTCTCCGCATAGTAAAATAAAATTGCTTTTTCATGTTTAATAATGTAATCTTCCCAAAGCAGCTTTTTCTTCACAGCATTTATAATTTTAGAATCAAAAACATGATCCTTTAATGTACATCAGAAGAATTATTGTTGACAGAGTCTTGGTAACATAAAAAATAGATGTCCCTCACCTTTAATGATCAAGTACAAACCCCGGGGCATAATGTTGAAAGTATCACTTCAAAGTTTGCCGGCCTTTTGAATGGAGAAGAACTTCATAAAATCACAACTCTTCCTGTCCTTCAGGACTTCTCAATAATTCACTTTTCATGACCTAATCACACATGCCAAAGTGGAACACATCAAGGGGAATTAGATCATGGTGTCAGCAGCAGTGTGTTAATGAGCTATCACTTCATGAAAAATCAACTTGAAGGTTTATTTATTGTTAACTCTTTGCCCTAGAGTGCCAATTAGGGAGCAACCAGGGCCTTTTGAATGCCTGAATAAAAGAGCAAACATGTAAACATACAATTTTGAGGGCAGATTTAGTGAAAAGTTTTAATGTAAAATAGTACCTTGAAAACAGTTTTACTGTAAGATAATATTATTAATGTAACGAGATAATTTAGTCAATGTGTGATAAATATAAAAAGCAAAAATGTAATGTAATTAAACAAATGATGTTTTAAATACAGTTAAATGCATTGTAACATACTTTTAAATACCCACTTTCATTCATTTGTGTATTTTTCACACTTTTTTATATTGGTCTCTTATATTGTTTTTATTTATGATTATCTTTTTGTATTTTTGTATTTTCAAATGTCCTTGCCACAAATTTGATAGACACATGGGGAAAAAATCAACATGTCATCATCATGAGCATATGCAAAGTTATTCTCAGTATAGTGTAGTTGTAAACTAGGGTTACGGTTAGGGTAAGAGTTATCATGCAGAGAGAGACACCAACAAAACAGTTCCTTAAAATACCTGAACAATACATAAAAACAACCAGGTAAAAATAGAAAAATTAGTTCTTTCTATTTAACAATTCCTCGATCTGTAATTGTAGCATCTGACGCTCTAGTTTGGTCTCTGTGTTTCGATATACTCTTTCAAATAGATAATTTCTCATTAAAATGCATTTTTAGAAACACTCTTTATATTTACTGAGCACAGTTGTTATCACACTGTTTCTTAGCTTTGGCCAAATGCTGTGCCACTTGATTATGGAAGCTTGTGAAATTCTTCTTAGACTCAGAGCTTTGGAAGACCAGCAAATGGATGAGATTCTTCAAAGCCAGACAGGTTTATTGTTAGATATTTAAATGTGCATCAGCATTTAAATGGCAAAGGCTAGCACATGTGAACAGCCACACATTCAAATTAAATCTCCTATTCAAAAGCATTTTTGCTCACTACAGTATGGTTTAGAGTTATGGTAAATAGGTACTCTGCCAGTGAATGAAGTTGACCCTGCCCGCTCCCCACTTTTGTGCGCTACAGTCTGCTCTTTCCATACCAGTGCTTTATGACTTACATTTTCTCATCGGCATATGCTTTTTCTTTCCAGTGGAAAGTCTTCTGATGAAGCTAGATTCCATTCATCAATTCACTTTGAAACCAAGTGAAGAGGATGCCGTCTCTTTTCCTTTAATGGACTCCTTCGTACCTTGGATGACACCAGCTGAGGATTTAGCTGCCAGCCTGTCTTGGCTTTTTATTCTCTAGGAGCCTGGCTGACTGTTAGGCTGAACTCCAGGCTAGGAAATGTGTAAAGCTAACATGTCTGTGTAAACAGCATTTGGCACGTAAGGTTAAGTACAATACCATGGAGATACTCAACAAAGTACAGCTACTACCATCAAAAGTATCAATGCATGTTTCCAATATTGATAATAACAGACAGAGACTTCAGCACTGTAAACGCCCACCTTATTTCAGTACAATTCAATGTTTATTCACAAACAATTAAAACATTTAAATACAATCATATATAATGGAGATATGTGAAATGGGAGACTCTCCCTGACAAGCCACCTGAAGCTTAAGAATAGCAGCTCAAACATTGAAAATAAATACTTAAAATATATATTATTAACACATTTAGAATTAGAGATGAATTATACATAAACATTACAAGCTAAAATATCTTATACTAACCAAATACCATTAAATCAAATGGTCCAAGACATTGATTTCCACAGTATAAACATTGTTTTAAAATAGGTACGATTTAGACCCTGGTTCCTATATTGGGAATGGTGGTAAAACTCCTCAGTTCTGTAAAATGTTTTTTTATTCCTGGAAAGATTTCAGCATTTGGGCTTTTTCTGCCAATGAGTCCTGTTGGGTGACAATCTGAGTGCCTGTTTTCCCTTTTGTGTGGCATCAGAGGATACACAGCATCTCGGCCTGATCTGGATTCATGTCACACGCCTCAAGGATGCGTAATCGTTCAACTGTGGGCTCAACAGGTCATGGTCTGACTCAAGGGTTCTTTCATGGTCGCTAACCTCAGCAGGGACATTGCATTTCAGCAGAGTGGGGATCAGGTGAAGATACGTTACAGAGGTGACCTCAGCATTGGCCTGGCGATGATGATCTTTGACTGTTCTGCCTCAACAGCCACTTGTGTGAGAGTTAAATCAATCAGGAGCAGTGACTTTTTCATGTGCACTAGAATGCGTTTATTTTACTACAGCTCAATGAATGTGAATGAATCGCTCAAAGGATAATTTTTCCACCTGTGTGCTGCTTTTGTAGCCTCATCAAACATGGAGAATGGTTATTAGGTCTATGAATAAACTTTAACAGTGAACTGTAACTCATCAAAACTACAATGACACCTTGGTCCGGAGTCATGAGAAAACTGCATTGACAAAAAAAACAGTTTAGTAACACAACTGTTAAACTAGCATTAACTCGCCCATGATAATTCATATAGTAACACAAAGACAGGGATAGCTGAAATGTGTAAAATACCACCCAAAAAAAAGAAGTGTGTTACATTGCAATAGCATAATTTTACATTCAAACAAATCAATGTGGTTGCATAAAATGTGTCTATTTGTATGAAGAAGAGTATCTTTCATATATTTACCAGAGGCAATCTTGGGGGAATATTTCCTAATATTCGCTCAACATCTGTGACGAACAATGTCTTAAATACATGAGGTTGGGCCTGGACTGTAAACATTGATTGGGTGTACGGTATGTGTGCTGTTGCTATGTTGTCACCGAGTTTTCAGCAGAGTGTGGGCCTATATGTCTGTGCACCTTTGTATATGGGAATGCTTTGATAAGCTGTGAGACACACTGGGGAGCTCTCCTCCATAGGCCTGGCAGTAATCACTGATCAGAGGCTCAGCTCGTCTCACCACATTGGAAGGTTTTTCTCCTGATACAGAAAGCATGCCACAGCTGAGCTGTTGGAAAGCCATCAACTGATGGCCTCTTTCTAGGAGAGACGTGGGTGTATTGGAGTCTGTGCCTTTTTTTATATGTTCATGTTTATGTCACAAGTAGAGAAAAAGTCAGGAAAAGTCTTCACTCTAAGGTGATGCGAATCCAGGTTTGTTGACGCAATGGTAAAGGTTTAATGAGGAAACAGACAACTGTTTAACATTTCCTTTCCTAGTGTTTCCAGGCAGTAGCATTGCCGGTGTCACCAAAGCAACCCATGTCACTTTGTGTTTTCCTTTAGAGAAACCAACAACACAGGACATGCTGAATGTGTTTCTAGCTGAGAACCTTAGTTAAATAAGACAAAACAAATTAAATATCTCCTTTTATTTATACCCCCATTATTACTGTGATACTATAGTACAGTTACAAATCATCCCCCATCTCTCAATAACTGGAAGGATGCGTTACCTCTCTTCCTCTTAATAATCATTATCCCCACATGCAAATAAACATTCATACAATCACAAAATAGGGTTATTAATCTTTATACAAGCTTATCTCATCCCAGTTATTGTCATCAAAAATAAGTGTACTGTAAGTTTATGGAATGCTCAGAGGGAGAATCCTTAAAATGAGTTAGAAAATACTTAGAGCTAACTTGAACTAAAAGAAAAACAAGACTCACATCGTTTTCTGGTCATGTGTTGATCTCAGCTTTTTGTAATTTAAACCAACTTTTGTGTGTGTGTGTGTGTGTGTGTGTGTGTGTGTGTGTGTGTGTGTGTGTGTGTGTGTGTGTGTGTGTGTGTGTGTGTGTGTGTGTGTGTGTGTGTGTGTGTGTGTGTGTGTGTGTGTGTGTGTGTGTGTGTGTGTGCACGCTTGTCTATGTGAGACCCAGACTTCACCATTCAATGTGTGAAAGTTGCATCACATCATCACAGAATTTTCCAAAGTAATATAAAACACTTTAGGGTTTGTTGTTATTCATCAACCTGTTGAAAGGCTTAGTCATTTTTTTTCTTTTCGCTTCTGTACCAAAGTTAACTTAAATAAAATAAAATAAAAATTGATACCAGTAAATGCAATCAGAAGTCCGGGAAGCCTGATCTGAATGTTACACTGCCTAGCATGCACACAATGACACCTGCTTACCATACAGTAATGTATGTACATGTGTTAGGTTAGTCTGCCAGACTCCTGAATTGATCCGTTATCTGACTGAGTTTGTGCAACACAGAAAATATGGCCCCAGCTCTGGCTTTAAAATATCAGCAGCCTTGCAGTGATGTGTATAGATAAATCCATGACGGTGGTGCAAAAGTAGAAGACTGACGTTTTGTTTCAAGGATGGGTCGTATGTTGCCGGTAAATAAAAACAAATTAATTCCGAATAAAATGTAAAACAATGCCCAATAATTACATCCACTCGTTGTGCTCCTTAGCATGTCACGGTGCATGTTCATACAAAATACATATATTGATATCAATTTGCTACATTAGTGATGAGCTAATTGTCCGATGGAGACGGCATGTCTCTTTTGAACTGGCAAAGTTACACAGCTACCTGCAGCCTGTAAGACCTACATTACTGTATATATAGTAATTAGAATCACAAACATTGTTACAGTAATAATGTTACCTTGGCACCCTTTAACTTTAATTTGGAATATTTTACATCAGATGGCAATTTATGAAATTCTAGTTCTTTTAAAAATGTTTCCCTATTGCAGGGCTGGACATTTTTTTAATATTATTTGTACTGTAAGTCGTATTTCCTTAAGAAAACCCTAACCTAAAGTTGTAGTTCATGGCAACCAGGGGACACTTTTAAAATTGAAGTTGAGATTACAAAATCCTTCTAAAAAACCCTCCATCATTTTTTACCAGCAGCCTTTGTTATGAATAGATTAACACCATGGTAAATCCTTTGAGGGCATTAATAGATATGATGGGTACATCACAATAGCTCAACTAAAACCATGACTGTGGAGATAAACCAATAATTGTTCATCTTACATTTAACTCTGTGGTCAGCAATCCCAAGAGATCTAAAGCACTCTGATGCACCTGAAAGTCCTTCATAAAGCGTTAGGAACGGCAGTGCTAGGGCTCAGGAGACTCTTTGTCAGGGCCACTGAAAGAACGGATGCTTTCATAAAGGACTTTTAACTCACATCAGTGCTCCAGAACTCTTGGGATTGCTGCCCACAGTGTTGTGACCTTAACTGAGCCATCATTGCTTTATATCTCACTTGCCACATCCTAAAGCTGAACGTGTGGAGATTTCCTCGCAACCTTGCTCACAACCCTCGTTTTACCAACGATATGTACCATAGCCCACTGAACACAAGTTAGTGGTTTTAATGTCATAATTTAAATCTTGTCAAAATGTACTTGATCTATTTCTTTAACCTTCCCACTAGTACTATCATGATAGTTTAAATGATAACATTGAAATGTTTCCAATACTGTACTTAATGACAACATACCTAACAGACTAACTACAATCCCATCAGATTTTTGCTAATTATCTAATAGCATGCCAACATGCTAAACTAAGAGGTCCCGCATGTTGAAGCTATTCTTTCAACATTCTTACTAGCACTATCATGTGGGTAACATTTTACTGTGTCCAATACTTCATTTAATGACAACACACCTAAGAAACAAACTACAATCCCATCAAAGTCAGAGGTTAATTAATAATTAGCCAATTTTAGCATGCTAATACGCTAAGATGCAACAAGCATTTTGGCGTTATCAACATATACTCACTGGTTGAAAAAGGATTTATTAAAACTGGTTATTTACATTTTAAGCATTATTCCATCATTATTTTGCATATGCTTAGAGTAAATAGTTGATCTCTTTAAGAAGATCACAAAAATTGTAGCAGATTGCTATTGCAGCAGAAAAATATGTGTTTCTATATCAGCGCAAAGTTTAGGATCCAATTTCCACCCGTAGAAAAAGTACTTGTTCTTCCTATAAGACAATTTTCCCCTTTTGCGTCATGCACATGGTATCAAAAATTCAAAGATGGACAATACAAATGTCAAGGTCAGGAAAATACTGAAGAATCTGACTACTTCTTGCGTCATTGCAAAGTCATGAAAAAATATTTGTAGTTCTGTCTTCTTTTTATAACTAGGATTTATGGTCCTCTTTTAGCAATCCCTGCCTAATTAGATCATTAATTACTCTTGTTTTACTTCTATTAGTGTTTGCAAATCAAACTGTTGATCTTTCACTATAAGGAGCATGCTTGCAGTCCTATTGACAACACACATGGCACACATTGCTGTCCCTGTGTTAGTTAGAGTGCTTTAATTTTCAAATAATTTACTAACAACACCTGCTCTAAACGCCGCAAATACATTTAGACCTGGCTTTCGCTCGCCAGTGAGATGTGTGGTCTGAACGGCTCATTGGCTTGATTATGATTACATTCTATGAGATAACCTTTTCTTGCTTTGTACAGATGCCAGTAATTTTAGGGGCAGTTTTGTCAGAACAGCTCATTTTTCGAGTCAGGGCCCTCTGATGTCCAGATTCATCAGAAATCAATGATGGGTGTGTGTAAATTAAATCTTATCAGATCACCATCGGTGCTGGAAGGTTAGGTGACGGCTAAATATTATGTATAATAGTCTTTGTAGGTCCTATATACTGTGTGTACAGTACATAAATACATATACTGCATATCTAATTGGAATTATTCCCCTTTAATGTACAAACCTATTTGTTTGCTCTCAAACTCAACCATTTTATTTTTCCAGTGATCTAAAATCGGAGGAAGCTGCTTCCTAATGACCTATCCTCTCATGCATATTTTACGCAATTCTCATTCACATTTGAAAAGAGGCTAATTCACAGCATAAATATTTGATTTGGACTTTTTATATTCCCACCTCCTACATTTCAATTAACTTCTAAATGTATCTTTGGGCTCAGAATGTACAGCTTTTTTAGCCACAGTGGAAAGTACTCACTTCATTACCCTTACGTTTGTTATGCTATACCATTTAAAGAGGCAACACAAAGCATTTCCCATTTCACCTTTAAACGACTATTTAAGTCACCGCTGTTGACCATATTAAACACATTTTCCAATACGTTTCTGATGATTGTGAATAAAATGTTGGTAGCTTTACATGTCGAGGGGCACCTTATTATATTACATTACCACCTGTGTCAGTCCTTATGTAAGACCAAAGGCGGAAAGGGGCCAGTGCACCTCATCAATCAAACTAGGAGTAATCAGACACAGATTGCTGCAAATCGCCCAGGAGGATGGAAATCGATGTGAAGCAAAATTAACCCGAGGACAAAATTGACAAAGATGAATCAACTGGTACAAAATTGGATATGAATTCCAATTATGATAAATGCCATGGCTCAAGGTTCTAGACCTTGTTTGTTGGCAGTGTATCCTTTAAAGGACGCCAAGTGGAATTGTTCTGCATGAGTTGATATTGAATACGGAGTGGTCTCTTGGCCCATGAGAAATATCAATTATCTGTGTTCACCTTGTAAACTGGATCCCAGCTCTTTGTTTTCCAGAGTGTAGTATGATACTGCAGGACTACTGTAATATGAATAAAGTACAGTGATGAGAGCACTCAGAGCCACTGCTGGACACAGTGGAACATTCGTCAGCAAATAGCCAAATCTTTCCCTTACGGGTTGGTGGAAACCAAAACAGAGCTGAAAAAAAAGATTGAATATTGAATTTCCATTTTGCAGGTAGATGAATGTTGATCTAAAACATCAATATTAGGTGTTTTAACCTAGCAGTTTTATTGGCTTGACCTGAGCCATCCTCGACAATAAAGGTGGTAAATTGGAATAATGAATCTTAGAAGGCACATTGTCTTGTGGTCCTGACATTTAGCCACTTTATGTTTAAAGGTTCACTGTGACAAAAACAGGTAATTATGAGGTCTTTCCAATACATAGTATCATTTTAGCAATGATCAACAATTTATGCATTATTTCATTCTGTCTCGATCTTTATTAGTTTCTCTCTGTTTCTCTCCAAACAGGATTTAAACCAGCATGGGACAAGGTTTTCAAGGATTTTCCTTTTGGTTAATTAAAAATGATTCATTATTTATAAGAAATTATCATAATGTATGACTTTCAAAATATAAGTGCATCACTAACATTCAATAGGTCAATATTTTTCAAAAGAACCAACCAGAAGCATTGACAGGTTTCTGAACCCTAGAAAGAACTGAGCCACATTTTTCTGTAACAAGTCACTGAACCCAGACCAGTTAAACTGATCCTTTCTCCAGCCGAGCTCTGCTGTGCTCTTATCTGAAGGAGTCTGTTGATGTGAGTGTGTCATGATAATGGAGTTAGGGCCACAGAAGCCTGTTTCAGTGACTGAGTGATCGCCTGAGGGTTTCTGCCACCACACTCATTTATCACAGCGATGATAGTTATTCTCTCTTTCTCACTCTCCGTCCCTCCATCTGTCTCTCTTTTTTTCCATTCCCAGTCCCAGCATTTGCATTTGTACCCTTTCAGCTGTTCATTAACACGTGATGAATGCTGCTATGTAAAAAGGTTTCCTTAAAGTCATTTAG